>NW_006299512.1:22570-45207 GCF_000327345.1 Myotis davidii
GTGTGCCCCCACCCCCCCGCCTGCCGGCCTGATTCCCCCTAACCCCGCTGCCTGCCAGCCCGATAGGCCCCAACTGCCCTCCCATACCGGCCTGATCACCCTTAACTGCCTGTGCCTTGGCCCCCAGTCTGGCCTCCCTCTGAGGGAGGTGACCTGGCAGATCAGGGGAGGGCACCACCCCCATTACCTCGCTGCTGCTGCCACTGCCGGCCTGAGTCTCAGCCCTTCCCAGCTGCCTATAACTCCCTGAGCCTCAGCCCTCACAGCTACTACAGCTTTGTCTAGAAGGACATCTGGAAGACTACCACTCAAATTAGCATGTTACCCTTTTATTAGTATAGATTTGTGGACCATTACAACCATGCAGAACTTAAAGGAAAAACATGGCCCTGGCTAGTTTGGCTTAATGGAGGGAGCATTGGCCTGTAGACTGGAAGGTCCCAGGTTTGATTCTGTTCAGGGGCACATGCCTGGGTTGAGTACTCAATCCCCAGTAGGGGGCCTGTGAGGGGCATCAGTGATTCTTATCATTGATGTTTCTATCTCTCTCTCCCTCTCCCTTTCTCTATGAAATAATATATATATATTTTTTTTTTAAAAAAGAAATGCAGATAGTTTAGGAAATACCAATAGTCAGGAACATTTTATAATTTTTTGATTTAAAACAGGATCTTCTTTGGGTTTCACTATTTTATAAAGCTGCTAAGTGAACGATAAATTTGAGTGTCAAAAAAAATTGAGCATGGTGATGGTTGTACCATTCTGAATTTACTTTAAAAAAAATAGTACATTGTACACTTTAGGTGACATGTACAGTATATGAATTATATCTCAACAAAGCTGTTCTTTTATTTCTTTTTAAATAAAGACCAGCCTTATAATCAATTGCAGATGTTTTCAGAGGCCCCCCAGGATTTGCATACCAAGTCCCAAACCACATCTGCAACTACCAGTTGCCTCCTCTCCTGGTGGATCTGGATGGTGTGGTTTGGAAGGAGGAGGGTGCAAGAGGCTTGTGGAATTTCTGCAACCCCATTCCCACGGTCTCCTCCTAGGGCACCAGGGCCATTTCCACAGTGCCAGCTCTCTGCTCCTTTAACCTGTTGGGCAAAAGAATCCTGCATGTTATGACCAGAAAGTGCATTCTCTCTTAGGTGGCCTGAAGGCTTTTTTTAAGGTCGTTTTATGGATCCAAAAGAATAAACTGGGATGTGGAAAGCTTTTGTCGAATTCCTTTTACATGGTTCTTCCAGTCTCATGGGAAGTGAGACGTGGCTCTGAATTCATCCCAAAAGGTGACTTTGCGAAAAAGCACCCAGAAGGGCACAACTCCTGCAGGATGCCTTACACACTTTGCTGTCAGGACTCAGGGGGGCTTGAGGGTGAGCAAGGCGGCAGTGCCAGCACAGGACCCGGGAGAAGGTAGCACTTTCTACACTGCCCAGGCCCACGTGGACTGCAGCTGCACCCATCAAGGTGGGCGGGGTGTTTCTGCTGTTTTGTTTTGGCCTGGCCTCCACCCTGTCAGCCACTGACCGGTGCCTGCACTGAGACTGTGGACGGTTCAATGGTCCTACTTTTTGGTGGACAGTGGACGCACTCCTACCTCCTGGAGACTGGCAGTTAGACACTGGTGGCTTCCAAGTCGCTCACAGGGAGAGCCTGGCCTTAGGTCCAGAACAGACTCAGGCGTCCTCGGCTAGGATGCCTCCTGGGGCTAGGGCCCTCTGAGTTTGAAGGCCAGCCATGACCCCGATCCTGGCGGGGTCTCCTCTGGGGCGCTGGCCGGCTTGGGCTAGGGCCACTGGCGGTTTGGAGGCCCACGCTCCCCTCCCCACCCCCATCCTGGCACTGGCCAGCCTGGGCTAGAGGTCACCTGGGGCTTGAAGGCCGGCCACTCCCCAATCCGGTGGAGTCTGGTCCTCCGTCTGGTTGTGATGGCCCTAGTCTATTATTAGTACAGATGGCCTAAATTGGGAGTCAACCAAAATTAGCCAAATTATAAAGCGTGCAGGTACAGTTCCCTTAAGACCGCCCTTGCTTGACACTTACGACATCATTTGCCATTTCAGAGGGCTTCAAAACCCCCTCCTTTCCAATTATTTATTAGAAGGTCACACAGAATGCAAAGAAAGCTATCACACTCATAGTTACAGTTTATTATGAGGAAAAATTAAAAGTTCAACCCAGCCAAAAGCGAAGGCGCATAGGGCCAAGTCTGGGAAGGGTCCAAATGTAGAGCCTCTGACCATACTCTCCCTATATAGCCCTGGATGGTGTTACCTAGTCCTGTACATGATGCGTGACAATACTCACGGAGTAAGTGCTGCACACGAGGGAAACTCACCCCAGGCTTCCACGCAAAGAGTTTTCATTGAGGGTCAATTGCACACTGCCTACAGGGCTGGCTTGCTCCCCACGCCCTTGCAGAGGAAGGGAAAATACCTTTAGTCACGAGTGTCTCAGAAGGTCAGAACTGATATTTTGATATTTAATTAATCATAATTCATATTATAAGACCATCTGGTGGTCACAATCACCAGGCCGAAGACACTTGTCAGGCAAAACCTTTCAGGCATCTAGAGATTACCCCACAATCATCAAGGGCAAAGGCCAGACTTTTCTTTTTGTAGGTTAATTTTCATAGCATAGATGCCAATGTTGTTCCTGAGCAATAAAACACATTATTGGATTTATTCATGTTAAACTATTATAGACTAATTGGAAGCAACAAAAACAATTTTAATTAGTGTGTTTAACAACCTAACCTCAGTAGAAATAAAAGTAAATATTTTATGCTAAATATTACCATTACCAAAGGAGAATAATAATATAAGAAAACAATACATATATATCTAAATCAAGGCAACATTTTTACAAAACTGATTCTTTCTTAGTAAGTTTCAATGATTTTCCAACAACCACCTGAATATTTTAGAATTCTAATTAGGGTCACACACGCAAATTTTCTAATACCTTTTTTTATTTATTTTTAATGTAGAAAATAAATTACCTAGTATGTAAAATGCTTTGCAGAAACATACATGGCACAGTCATTCAGATTTACAGAGGAATTTATCCTTCAACCATTCCACAGCACATATACATATAGTTAATTTCTCTGAATCTCAGATTGTTAATTTCAAAAATATGGTTTCCAATTGTTTAATTTTAGAAATGTCAAAGAGTGTAAGAAATGCCTATAGCATAATTCAAATTAATAATATAAATAGCTTCCCTTTGATAAATTAAAAACATATTTTATATATAAAACTTTGATAATTATGTACTTAACCAATGAGTTAAAACCCTATGTAGCTAATACATATTTAAATAGATATATAAAATTATAATACATTTTGTTTCTCTATAGAAAGAAAAAAGAGTTAAACTATATATATTTGGATTATCATGTAAGGATTATTGATTGATAATTTGCCAAACATCCATTCCATATTCAAGTTAAGTAAATGTTCTAGTTTCTGGTATGTTTAATTGTTTTTCCTTTTTTATTCAATTTATTGTAGTGACTTTGCTTAATAAAATTATGTAAGTTTCAGGTGTACAATTCTATAATACATCATCTGTATATTTTACTTTGTGCTCCCCACTCCAAGTCTCCTTCCATCAACATTTATTCCCCCTATACTCCGTTCTACTTCCTTCTGTCCACCTGACTTTCCCTTTGGTAATCACCATACTGCTGTCTGTGTGTATGAATTTCCTTTCTTTCTTTCTTTCTTTCTTTCTTTTTCTTTCTTTCTTTCTTTCTTTCTTTCTTTCTTTCTTTCTTTCTTTCTTCTTTCTTTGCTTAATCCCTTCACCTTTTCACCCAGCCCCCAAACCCCCTCTGATAGCGGTTAGTCTGTTCTCTATCTATGTGTTTGTTTCTATTTTGTTTGTTAGTTTATTTTGTTTATAAATTCCACATATGAGTGAAATCATTTGGTACTTGTCTTTCTCTGGCTTATTTCACTTAGCATAATAATGAAAGGAATTTTAGGGATAAAATAGGCAGGTTTAGGGAACTTTAGGAATAAAGAGGACCCATGGGGGAGGAATGCATAGGTGAGGGCTTGGAGCCACCAGAAGGCATGCATTCACAGAGAATAGAAAGGTTTCCCAGGATAAATCCGGGAAGAGGAATACATACATTCACAGAAGATAGGGAAAAATCTCAGAGTGTGAGGAAAAAGGAAACATACTTGCACAGAGGGTAGAGAAATGCTGACAAATGCTGGGAAAACGGAAACATGTTCACAGGAAATAGAGAAATGTTACAATTAGAGGGGAGAGAGAGTGAAGGGCACCACTTGGGTTTTGAAAATACTGACCAATTAGAAAAGCACAGTCATAAAATGGGGACGGGGTCCAAGTAGAAGGGAGCATGAGAGACAAAGAACTCCAGCCTTTATAAGCCTGAGAAAAAAGGGGGTTAGAGGGTTACCCCCTTGGGACCCACTCCCTACACAGGAGTCTGTATTTGCTTCCAATAAAATTCTACCCTTTTACTAACAAGTTCTTTTAGTTCATGAATTTTATTCTTCAAGTTTCGTGAGACAAGAACTCACAAGGGGGAGATCTGCCCCCCGCACCCCACGTCTCAATGCTCTCCAGCAGTGTGTTCATTTCTCAAACAATAATTTAAAACTTGACATTGCTATTGGGAAGACTAAATGGAGATTTCTCTTATACATGTAATTGTTTCTTACAAAAGAGTAACTTATGGGTTTTCAGAGCTGTCCCTGTGTCTACTCTTTCTTAAAAATAACCATCTCAAAATAATTCTTATTTCAAAGAAGCAGTGACCTGTTAAATTCTGTGTATTTTATTGCACTTCATTCTTTAACTCTTACCAAGTAGTGGAAAAACATTTTAAAAGGTTAAGCAGTGATGATAAAAATGCCACAGTAAATCCACAAACTAATATATACATATTAAAAACTGTCAAAAATAAAAATGAATAGCTTCAGAAAACTTTGGCCCCCTTGTAGTTTAATTTGGCATTCTTTTTAAGCTAGTCCACTGTGTTTCCTGAAATAAGTGTGTGTGTTGGGGGTGGAGGGGGTGGATAAAACTCAAATAAAAGCACATATAATATTCCAAAATAATATGAACTGAAAGTGAAGGAGTGTACTTGTTTTCTCCCTGAGAACCAAAAGATCCACCTGCCACCCCATCCAAACCTAAGAAAAATCACTGTTTGGTTCATTTTTCTTTCATTAGTGTTTTAGAAATGCATTATGCAGGAAAGCAGCAGATTGCCAGCAACCTAATCACAAACAAGGTTACAGCAACCTCCTAGAATTTAAAGGAACTGCCAGAAGGCAGCTTTCTCCTCAGATAAGGGAAAATGCAGGACACAAAGGAAAGCATTCTCCATTATAAAGGCTTAACAAGAATACAAAGTAAAGAGAAAGGTCTATTAGGCTTTAGATGTAGAAATGTTGCCTTAGAGAAGGCATTATTCATTTTAAAGGATGCTGGCAAAGAGAGAATGAAAAAGATACACTTAGATAATCAGGTTGGAACCTAGAAATTATCACTCTCTATAACAGTAATTCATGCTGATTCTGACCATTGTAAGCCTCTTCCAAGAAATATTTAAAATAGATAAAATTAAGCTATTGATTTGGGATGTAATATAAAACCAACAACATATTAAAAATTATTTATTATTAAAATGAATTTTAGCCCAGCTGACCTGGCTCAATGATTGAGTGTCGGCCTATGGACCAGGAGGTTACCATTTGATTCCTGGTCAGGGCACATGTCCAGGTTGTGGGCTCCATTTCCAGTGTGGGGTGTGCAGGAGGCAGCCGATCAATGACTCGCTTTTATCATTGATGTTTTTATCTCTCTCTCACCTTCCTTCTCCTTTCCTCTCTGAAATCAATAAAAATTTATTTAAAAATAATAATAAATAGTAAAATAAGTTTTTTTACTAAAAATAGTAATTTCTCTTTTTATTTTTTTCTAGTTACAGTTTACTTTCAATATTATATTATACTAGAGACCTGGTGCATGAATTTGTGCATGGGTGGGGTCCCTTGGGGTGGCCTGCAGAAATCAGGGCCGCAGCTCACACCCCAGCAGCCCTGCCTGGCACCCCACCTTGGCCTCACACCCCCTGACCTGCTCTGCCATCCCATCATGTTCCCACTCTTTTGGAAGCCCATCTGTCCTCGCTGCCAGCACCGTGTGGCCAATGCCTGCCATGTTCCATTCCACTCCCTTGTGTTCAGCACACATCATAGTGAGCAGTCAAACTCCCACACGACCACCCAAGGGGACAATTTGCATATTAGGCTTTTATTATATAGTATTGGCTTCAGGTGTACAGCATCCTGGTTAAATGATCACATATTTATAAAGTGTTCCCCCTGATATTTCCAATACCCACTTGTCCTGTACATAGTTATTGTAGTATTATTGACTATATTCCCTATGCTGTACTTTACACTCCTGTGAATATTTCATAATATTAACATAAGAAACATTCAAACCTGTAAAGAATTTTTGTGAGTTTATTTGAGCCAAACTGTAGAAAATTGCAGGGAAGCCAAATCTCAATGGATTGAGATAATGCTCTGGAGCCTGGAAGCTTTTCACCTTGCTTTTCTTTTTTCTTCATTACAATGAAAATAAGAGACTTAAGTGGGTCACATAAAATTCACTGGTGATAGACTAGGGAGGCGGGAGAAAGAAACATAGGGGAAGACCTCTAGGGTTGGATAAAAAGTAAAGTGACAGACACATACTTCTTTTACATAGGTGGTTACAGGAGGGTTCATCAACAATTAACAGGATAACAATAACAAGGAGGGAATTTATGGTCTCTGCCCTGGTGCATTGGTTGTGCCCTGAGGTGTCCAGGAAAAGAGAAGTTACCTTGACATTCGAAGGCATGTTATCATAGATATAATAAGACAATAGGCTGACCCTAGCTCCTGTCGCTCAGTGGATAGAACACCGCTTGCAGACTAAAGGGTCCCAGATTTGATTTTGTTCAAGGGCACATGCCCGGGTTGTGGGCTTGATCCCCAGTAGGGGGCATGCAGGAGGCAGCCAATCAATGATTCTCCCTTACATAAGAGTCAGAATCAGGGCTGACCACAAAATGTGCAAGCCAGAGTTCATGCACATCACCACTGCATCATCCTGTTTTTTCAGTGTTAGAGTAGCCTTGCCAGGTTTTAATTTTAAATCTAAGAGACTGTTCCCAATATATAGGGTAGGGTCCCTAGGCCTGGCTGGCGATCAGAGCTATAGTGGGTTGACTGGTGGGTGGGGTGATTGGGCCCCGCCCCCCAATCACCACTGCCGGTCACCACCCTCTGCAGGGGGGGGGGTGGCAGATGCTCAATGCAGAAGCTGCCCCCAACCGGGGAAAGCTCCTGCATTGAGGGTCTGTCTCCTGGTGGTCAGTGCACATCATACTGACTGGTCATTCTGCTGGTCATTCCATCATTTGGTCTATTTGCATATTAGGGTTTCATTATATAGGATTTTTTTTTTTTAGGCCATATACTCAGTTAAGATCAAAGTTTATTTTTGTCAGGGAAGATACAGGCCTAGGATGTGACTACCTACCATAAACTGCTTTTAGTTGAAGCTTTAATTTCAGATCATCCTTTGTGGTCACTATATGTCTCTGAGTTTGCAAGACTGCTGATATGGATTTTTGGACTGGAAAATGCAGTGTTCCCCCAGGCAGGATGTTTTTTCCCAGGCTCTTTGTCTGTCAGAGTCGAAGAATGAAACCATGGATGGAAGGTGGTATAGTAAAGGTGGAAATTGATTGAAGAACAAGTACAGACTCCCACGTGGAGAGGGGGAAATAGTCCCCCAAGTCCCTTTTCCCTAAGGTTTATAAAGGCTGCAGTTTTTTTGTGCTTCAATATCCCTCTGATTGGACACTATTCCCCTTTGATTTGGTCACTATAGCAACTCCTAAGCTCAAGCCTCACCTGAAGTAGGGGAAGCTTCCTCCTTCTTCTCCCTTATTGTTTTATTCTCTCTGGGCTTTCTTCCTCCTTATTTGAATGAGGGGCTTCCTTCCCTTTATTCTGTAAATGAGTACCTTTTGCTACTCACAGCTCCCTTGTCTTACAGAAATGTAACTTCTGAAGCTCCCTTGTCTTATGGAAATGTAACTTTGGCAACTCTGAAGCCCTGTGTTTTTTCCATGGACCCCTTAATTTTTTAAAATTTCCTAAACCTGCCTATTTCATCTCCCAAGATTTTTCTCCTGCCAATCAAGCCTTCCCTGAGCTAGTCAGATTAGCATGTGGCCCATTTTGTACCCAATAACTACCAATTTATACTTCTTAATCCCTTCACCTCTCTCACCCAATTTTCCACCTCTCTGGAAACCATCAGAGCATCCTATCTAATAATAGATAAACATGGTAATTGACCTTACCTTCGCTACACTTCCCATTGGCTAATCAGCACAATATGCAAATTAACTGCCAACAAAGATGGCGGCTAATTTGCATACTGCAGGCAAGGTGGGACAGCGCCTGCCTGCCTGCCTGCCCTGCTGCCATCTGGGCCTGCTATCTGCAATCCGGGGTGGCGGGCGTCCCATGTGCGACCCGACCCATGGCAGCCGGGCAGTGTAGCAGCAATTGGCTGTCCCACCTGGCCACCATCCGGTATCCTGTGTGCAACCTGACCTGGGGCGGCTGGGCGGGGCAGCGAAGCCTTGAAGGTGGCTCTGGCCAGAGCGAAAGCCTGGGTACTGGGTGCTGGGGGAAAAGCGGTGCCAGCAGCCAGGGGAAGGGAAAGCCTATTGCATGAATCTTTTTGTGCAACAGGCCTCTAATTTGTCTATAAGTCTGTTTCAACTTTGTTTGTTCATTTATCTTGTTCTTTAGATTCCACATATAAGCAAAATCATATGGGATTTGTCTTTCTCTTAATGTCATTTGAAAAGAGATTACTGTTATTAAATGTTAAATAACACCTTTGGGGAATTTGATTAAGTCAATATTTTGATCCTCTTTGGGTTCTACATGACTGGCTTGCAAAAGTACAACTACATAGAGATGTTGCATGCTTTAAAGGGGCAGAGAGTGGATAAGACTCAGATGAAAGGAGAGTGAATGCAAACAGTCCTGAGTGTGGGCCCAGAAGGCCAAGAACAGAGTCAACATTACACACCTTTAATTCTCCTCAGATTCCCATATAAGCAATGTGCTTCTGCAATGCCCATTTTCTAAAGAAACTAACACAGAGAGGTTACAGAACTGCTCTAAAATTATATTAGCAAAGACTGTCTGCTATAAGAGGAGTCAAGATTCCAACTGCAGCAGCTGGCCTCCAGGACTGCTCCTCTTGCAGTCAGTGCACTACAGAATGCACCCCTCTGGCCTTTAAGTAGCCATGCTGTCTTGCAGCAAGTCTCAGCACCTTTTGCTTATGCTTTTTCATGTATAAAATTATAGGGTTGAAGGGTGGCAGAACACACCACTCTGAAATATGCCAATAAGGCATAAGGATTATTTTAAGCTGATTATTTTGCAAAAGTGCAGACCAAAGAGAATTTCTGGAAACAGTAGAGGTTACCATTGTGTAAGGGAAATTTACATTTATAAGTAAAAACTCTGTAAGAGTGTTTCCCTCACTATACTAGAAGAAAAGGATGATGAAATCACAAGAAACTCTCATCAATGGAGAAGGTAGGCTTAAATCTGGTAACTACATTACTCCTTGTTCACTGTGTTTTTTCTGATAACCTCCCTTAACTTGTCTCTAACATCTTCATGTTGTTTGTAGAAGGTTGTGTTTAAGATGGTGGCTTGGGCCATTTAACAGAGTTTTTGTTTTTAAGTTGAATTTATTGGGGTGACATTGGTAAATAAAATTATACAAGTTTCAGGTATACAATTCTAAATACATCATCTGTACATTGTATTGTTTGTTCACCACCCAAGTCAAGTTTTACTCACTTTTTCTGGGTATCTCCCATGTTGCAGAAGGAATAAATGTGAACCCACTTCTGTTATTGGTGGGGAGTACTCCTTGTCTCCACCTGTTGCTGGTGGAAGTGGTCTTCTTGGCGTGCTGTGGGAATAAGAATTTCCTGAGGCCCCCATGAGCAGAAGATGTATGGTGGGAAGTTTTATTTCTGTGGAATAAAACTGAGTTTCCAAGGTCCCAATTTGTTTTCCTCATTAATATTTGAATACAAGGGAATCTCTGTCTCTAAAATGTCCCTGTGCAATAACTTAATTACTCTGTAGGAGGTCAGAATGAGTCAGCACAAGATGGCTCCGTGGTATGTAGACTGCTTTTAACTAAAGCAAGGGAGAGACTGACGGTTCAAGTAGCTGCTCCGGGTCCCCACACCTGCCTTAACTACCCAGAAGAATTTAAATTGGGGATCTTGCCCATATAAGAATTAACCCGAAATAACTTTTTTTTTTTATCTATTTGTATACCAAGGCAAATTTCTAATCACTAAATATCTGCTCTTATTGTCCTGCAAGGACCGTCCTCCCTCTCATCTGGCCTTCTGAAGCCCCAAAGCACCTTACCTCATCTTTAGCTCAAAATGCCACATATATCTCATTTTCCCTTTCTGTCTTTGAACCTCTCATGTATGTAGGGTCTCTAACTCTCATGTATATGTGTAATTCCCCTACATACATATGTAACTAAATTTGGTTATTTCCTCCTGTTAATCTGTCTCTTCTAGATTTCTCAGAGCAGCCAAAAGAACCTTGATGGGTAGAGGAAAGTTTCTTCCTTCCCCCAAACTCTCTCAGTATACATCAATGCCCATATGCATATGTATGCAATGTTTTCCAATATGTATATATCTGTATCTGTATCATTGTTAATAGGTCATGATATTTATATCATCTCTATCTACAGTACTCACTTTTATATATTTTATACTTTAGTAAAAAAAAAAGCAAAACAGCAACAACCCTAATGAATAGATATCATTTCATTAGGATCTTCTTTACCTTTTTCTGTCCTTATCTTAATGCTTTTAGAGGCTGTATGTTTCATCAGGATAAACATAATGGGTACAGTGCTTTATTTATTTTGCTTAAATGAAGAGGTAACTTGACCTTTGCATTACTGAAACATTAAAAAAATAAAAGGAAAATTGACATTTTAACTGTTCCTAAATGACCCAAAAAGATTATCAGTGCTAGGTCAGGGTGAACTTGGCTTTTCAAAGTAAAGTCATCTCTTGACCTATGGATAGGATACCTGTGTGTGCATTAAGTTAAATTATGTGCATCGCATAAAGAACTTATTAAATTAGCTTTTTAAAGAGAAAATTGTTCAATAATTTGATATTAAGACAAATTTTAATATTATTATTAAGAAAAAGAATGAAGAGAGTATTATCAGCTCTTCTCTGAAGAATGAATGTAATTCCCTGAAAATAGCAAAGATTATAAAATAATTTGGACAATAGGCTGCTAGTAACTGTTCTTTTGCTCTTTGTATAAGAGAAGATAAAAAATGACTGAGAGGACAGAAGTAAAGAGCAGAGAGGTCTAGGTATCATAATCATTATACTGTTTCAAGTTGAAAGGTAGGAAAGCGCCTCATGGGAGGAGATGAGGTAGGCAGAAATAGCCACTCAGGAGGTCTTGACACTCCGGTGACCAAGTCAAATCAGATTTGAAGTTCTGGAGAATACAAACCAATTTAAAGACATGTGTAACAAAGTCAATGTGATATATAATAATGATTATTTTAGCCCTCTTGGATGGAGTGAAAGTCTGCAGGGTAGAAGGCTAATTAAGGGAGAGGTGCGGGTCCATAAGTCAAGTACCACAAGATCAATTGGTTAGGAGTGCCACAACCCTTTGAACATCAGGGAATAGTCACACAGAGAGTATGCAGAAATCCTCCTACCTGATCATTCTGTTTACTACCTATAAAGCACTTTCAGACAAAAAAACATTACATGAAAACACTCATAGGTGGCTTTTGTTAAAATGATGCTTTTGTATGTATGTGTAATATGAAGAAAATCCAAGTTTCCTTTTGGAATAAAAAGGAAATAAAACTTAAGAATTCTTTTATATTTATAAGAAAAAGTACTTTGTCACCTTTATTGGTCATAAATACAAACAAAAGCCCATAAGATAGGTAATGTCAGAACTTCCCTGGGCCCCATAAGACATTGTTCTCCAAGGACATTTATCCTACATCTATCACATAACTAGTGCCCTGAATTCTTTTTGATTTCATGTGTAATCTTAATATTGCATCTTAGAAAATCCCAGAAAATGTAAAGATTAAGAAGCTCAATTAGACTTATATAGAACTAAGCTACACATTCCTGATGAACTATTACAGATAATGAAAAGACAAAATGAAAGTAAATTAGTGGTGAATACAAATATTTATCGACCTACTTATTAAGAATTTACAAAGTACTATATGTATAGAATAGTCAACTGAATATATATCACATACAGGCATACACAGACAACTGATCATGTTCAGATGAATCAAGATGCTCCCTAACTGTAACTGTTTTGACTGGGTGCTCATCTGAAAGTCCTAAAGTCATTTTGTTTATGATTTCTTGCCATTTTCATTTACGTTTTTATTAACAAACATAAAATAACAAAAATAATACCCCCTATCCCATATAAACAAACAAAAAAACCCCAAACCCTACAAATCTATTATAATGTGATTTTAGGAACATATTATTTTAAAAGCTTTTTTCATTCCTATTGCATCTAAAAAAGCTAGAAGCAATGCACTTTATTCTACTAAAGGAGATAAGGGCAAAATAATAAATAACAGGGAAAGTGACAAAACACCTCACTTATCTAAACCTACCTATGACTTCTAGGCATTCTGAGCTCTCAAAATGAATTTCAATCCTTCACAGATGCCAAGGGAAAAAAATGTGATACTGAAAGGATAGATTTCACAATTGGAATAAAAGGTACTAGACAGAGAAAGAAGGAAAAATGCAAGAGGCATTAGACAGATGTTATTAAGGTAATTGAAGTTTATCAGCTATTTCTTCAGGTCATATCTGACTTGAATAGAAGCAGCCTTTTCTTTCCAATAATAAGTGACATTTTAGGAAGTGCCTGGAATGAATTTGATTCAGGAAATTACTTTTTATCAACATCTCATCATTTTTATAGAGCTAGATTAAAATGAGCTATTTTTTTAAAAAACAAAAGACCAACAATAACCATCTCAGACTCTGTAGACTCTGAAATACGTCCAACAGAAGTGAAAAAAATCAGTTGAATTATTTTTTAAGATTAAAAGAATCTTAAAAGAATTAGAAACATTGTTATGAATTCAATAGTTATAGGTATACATTTTCTATAACTTTAATTAAAAATTAATTATACTTATTTTGGTGCTTAGCAGTGAGTAACAAAAGCCTATTATTCTGCTCAAGCTGGTAGCTTTGATAGTACATTTGGAGGAAGCGTGCCAAGTCGGCCCCAAAGCCCGGGGTTCCTGATATAACCCCTAAAATCCACACTGCTTCTTTTCTCTTTTTACATCCTTCTTGTTCTTTGTATGCTAAGGATTATCATTGTAATAGATTTTATGAAGGTTTTCTGAAGGCAATTTCCCAGAATAGAGAACAGTATAAATACTAATCCAGAACCCTTCCCATCCCAGCACTATTCCATATATTTGGTAGAAATTTATGGTAACAGTAATTACCACAATGATAACAATTTACCAGGTGGCATAAAAGAAATACAGCTGAAACCAGTTTGGCTCAGTGGATAGAGCGTCGGCCTGCGGACTGAGGGGTCCCAGGTTCGTTTCCGGTCAAGGGCATGTACCTGGGTTGCGGGCACATCCCCGGTGGGAGATGTGCATGAGGCAGCTGATCAATGTTTCTCTCTCATCTAGGTTTCTAACTTTCTATCTCTCTTCCTTCTTCTCTGTAAAAAATCAAGAAAAAATATTTTTTTAAAAAAGAAATACAGCTGGTTTGAAAAACTGTGTCTTGCAATGTTTTTATAATTCAAATATATCATGAAATTCCACTTAAAATTTCCCATTACATGTTTAAAAATATTCTTAGTTTTTGTTTTACTACAACCTAATGATTGCATAGTATTATCATGTTCAATTTTTTACAAGTTAAAGATCATAAAGAAGAGGTTATTTTTGTTTTTGATATTTTACATCATTAAAATAATTTCTTCATTAGCCTAATGCTTTTAAATTTTATTTTTCTATAATTGACCTTTTCCTTTTTGGTAATGGTTTTCTATTTTTAGTATTTTTCTCATAGACTTCAAGAATTCTTTACAAAGTGAAGGTTTCAGCATCTTGTCTGTACTCCCCATTGTGATTGTGCCTTTTAATTGTTGATATGCAGGTGATTGTTTGCATTTCTATCTTATCCACTCTAAAATTATCTTTATGCCTCATTGATTAATTTGTATGTTTTGAATATACTGTACTGTTCAATTCTTAGTATTATAAATGTATTCTTTTTTCTTTATTGATTAAAGTATTACATATGTGTCCTTATTGCCCCATTGCCCCCCCCCCAACCCCCCAACTGATGCCCTCACCCTTACTGTCTGTGCCCATTGGTTAGGCTTATATTCATGCTGATTGATGCTTCTCTGTCTGTATTCTTGTTTTATTTTTTCCATATCAATACTATGTGGTGATTTTTGTTTGTTTGTACTTTTTCTTTTTAAAAAAGATCTTGCATGAAGTAAGGATCTGGCTTAAATTATTTTCCTCTAAGGAAGGGCAACTTGCCCCAATTCTTATTTTAAAACTCTATGTTTCCTCAGAAATTTTTAAAACCCAACTCTCTTATAAGCTAAGTTTTACATGCCGTACGTACCATTGTAAACAATATATAAATGGAGCCGTTTTAAAACGGAACCAGAGTTGCCAGGCCAGAGCATATTGTTTTTCTCAAACTTTTGCAATATGAAAACAAGGCAAAATAACCTTTGGACTGTGCCTAAGCAATTTTATTTCCCACAATAAACTGTTTAAACAAATGAGATGACTACTGGACTGATGACTAATGAATTGAAACTAGGACATTGATGAATACACAATCATGTCTTACTCATTCTTCTTATCTCAGAACCCCACTTACTGGCCACTGAGTCAGCTGAACATTGAAGGACCAATTGCCCCTCCAATGAGAAAATGTGTGACCTAAGATTATGACCTTGTTTCCCTAGCAACCCATCTCTTTGTTAGTCACCCCACTGCAAGTTGTGTTTTTAAAAAACCTTCCCTGGCCTGGCTGGTGTGGCTCAGTTGGTTGGAGCATTGTCTGTACACCAGAAGGTGGCAGGTTCAATTCCCAGTCAGGTCACTACCCTGGTTGTGGGTTTGATCCTCATTTGGGGCAGGTGAGGGAGAGAACTGGTTGATGTTTCTCTCGAATATCTATATTTCTCTCTCTCCTCTCTCTTCTCTCTTCTCTCTCTCTCTCTCTCTCTCTCTCTCTCTCTCTCTCTCTCTCTCTCTCTCAAAATCAAATTTTAAAATCTCTAAAATTACAAAAAATTAAAAAACCTACTCTGTCTTCCCCACTTTGGAGAGCACCTTCAGTTCATATCAAAGGCTATATTCCCTGATTTCAAATCATAATGAACTCTCTTTTAATTTCACAGAAGGATTGCTGGAACTTTTGTTTACACCATAATCATGTTCTTGGGTATTTGTAGTAGGCAGAAATGTTTCTCTGAAAGATGTGCACATCCTTATTCTCAGAATATGTGAATAGCTTAGGTTTCATATTGAAAGAAAATTAAGGCTGTAGATGGAATTAAGTTTGCATGTAGGCAGATTATATCTTAATACTCAGGTGTACCCAACAGGTGCACAAGGAACCTTAACAGTGCCACAGGGAGGTAGAAAGAGAACCAGAATGGAATATGACTACAGAAGAACGGTAAAAACAAAGTGCAATGTTGCTGGATTTGAAAATAGAGAAAAAGAAATGCGGGTGCTCTCCAGAATCTGGGAAGTACGATAAAACAGATTCTCCCCTAACGCCTCCAGAAAGCAACATAGGAAAAAAAAAAAATACTGCCCAGCCAATATCAGATTTTAGCCTAAGTATAACCTGTGTGAAAATTCTATCTTCTATAATTACAAGGTTTAATTGTTAAAACTGTAGTAATTTGTTACAGCAACATCGAACACTGAAAACAGTATTTTATTGTTGTCTGCGTGCGATGTGAAAGTCCAGTCAGCAGTCTCATTCCTATTCTTTCTAGAAATGTGCATGAGGCTTCCTTGGAGATTCTGCAATATAGTGGAAATGGGCAAACCAACATACAGATATGTAATATTTCAGCTCTTAAAAATAGAACAAAATGATGGAAGAATGAATCAAGTTATATTCTGTTGAGATATGTGAGCTGGAAGAGTGGTTTGGGGAGGTAAAAAAAAATTAGATTTCAATTAAAGACTTGTTAAAATGTTAATGTCCCTTAGTTAGGATAGAAGTCTTGACAGGAGACATGCATTTTTGAATCATTTGCATTCTTAGCTAAAGCCCTACAAAGCTAAATAGCTCGGGGTCAGTTTTAGGGAGTTAAGGAACTTCAGGGCCCTTTCAGATGAGATTTTCAGAAGAAAGGACTTGACAGAGAGAGTGAAGTGAAAGAAGAGGCAGAAGGGAAACCAAGGTTTTACCAAAGTGAGTGGGATAAAAGTAGAATTGCTGTATATTACTGCTGAGAAAAACATATTAAAGTTTCTTATTTTGTTGGAATTATTGCATGGTTTGTTACAGTACTAGAAATGCAGGAACAATTGGTAATTTCTCTTCTTTCTATATCAACCCTTAAAACTCTTATTTCATTGTTTAGAAAAGTACTATTTTTGCATGACTCACAGCATTAATGTAAAAAAAAGTATTATATTTTCTCTTAAATTTATTATTAATGGAATACAAAATATGGGTGTTAATGCATGTCATAAATTCTGAATTAGTGCTTTACTTTAATTATCTACTATGTATATTTAAGTTCTATATTCCTATATTTTTCTTCAGCCTGGTATTTTAATACATAGACTAGCACTGATCATTTTTATATGTGAATATAAATAGTGCTAGTATTTCTAATTGCCCATGTAATGTTATGTCTGAAGTTTTCATAAATGCGATATTTATTTAGTGTTTACAGGTTAATTCTACAATATATTTTAATGAAACTGTATTTTTTGCTAAAATTATATATCATAAAAAAGGGTAAGTATGATCCTTATTTTCACATGTATATGATTAAAATAGAAAACTATTACCAGAAAATGAGATCTAACTTATGATGCTCAAATTTAATATCAGTGCCAGCATATAGCTTTTAACAAATTATACTTCTGAATTTGAGGTTTAAATATCTATTTACATTATGAAGATAAATGCAAGATTGATGTTACAAAGAAATTTGCAACTTAAGAGGGTAAAAGAAGATGGCTTATCTTTGATTAAAATTAAAAAGCAAGAAGGGCAAAGAATATACTTAGTTCATGATTCTCCAGTAAGTGTCGTATGACAGCATCTGTTAAGGAGGCTTTAAAAGTGGCTGAGCAGAGAAGAGAAAGTTACATTTGTCCAGTAATTGAGCAATGCAGTCAAATATGTTGATTGGGATAAAGAGAGAGAAAGAAAATGAGAGAAAGAGAGAAATCTTGAAACCAGCTTTAATAATATCTAGAATCAAAGAGCCAGAGACATCTGGCATTTTGACAAGATGAATCAACTGCTCTGCAGTAACCTTTTATTTTTTTTCCCATTTAATCTTTAAGATTAACTGCTGATTTGCCATATAGATTCTATACTTGGAAAACAGTCATGCATGAATTGTTAAAAAACTGTGTGTGTGTGTGTGTGTGTGTTAAACATTTATTGTAGAACTTTAAAGTTTATTCTGCCAGAGGACTTTTATTCAATATTAAACAAAATTTTATTCAATACCACCTATACACCGGAAACTAGTTTGGTAAGAAACAAACAAAAAAATGAAACAAAACACGCCTTTGCTTCCTGGTTGGGAAAATAATAATTCCATGAAGTCATAAGATATGTAGAAATTTACAAAGCAATTTCAGCTACATTGTCTAATTGATTCTCAGGATACCCTGTGAGGTACTATTTTGCTCTTTTTCAGGTGAAGAAAACAAAATTCAGTGAGGTATAAATTGTCAGTAACTGATGGAGATGGCCCTTGAGTTCAGAGTTCCCAAGTTTACTGCTATTCTAACCCACATTTATTTTTAAAAAATATAGATATTTAAGTATAAACTTTACTCAGATGTTCTTTGCAGATTTTATCAAGATCTCACAATAATCAAGGCATTGGGATTATGGAGAGATACAAATTATGCAAACTGAAGTAATCACATGAATTTCATTACACTTTGGTGGGATAGATATTGAGCACATATTAAAATATGAAGAGTATTAAAAAAAAAGTTGACAAGTTTAAAATGACCATAAAAACAAAACACCAAAAAAATCCCCGTTCATTTAGATGTCACTAAATCAGAAGTCACAGATCACCTGACTAAAGTTTCTTTAGTTAGCTGAAGTGATTGTCTGTGGTTTAACTAGATAATGTAAATATGTTTCTCAGTAAAGATTTAATTATTTAAGAGAGCTATATTTTCAAGTACCTCAAACATTTACACTGTATCTGAATTTATAAAATCATTATGTGTTCATTACACATTTGTTCTTAGTAGCTTCCAAACCACAATCCAATAAGGAGCTCTCAGTTACCACCCTTTGAAAAAGTAACAAAAGATCATTCCTATAATCCAGTTTTTTTTAATTAAATCAATTTCTCTTTTCATAGAACAAATGTTTTCTTTAATAAATAATATGCCAAGACCGGTTTGGCTCAGTGGGTAGAGCGTCGGCCTGCGGACTGAAAGGTCCCAGGTTCGATTCCAGTCTAGGGCATGTACTTGGGTTGCGGGCACATCCCCGGTGGGAGATGTGCAGGAGGCAGCTGATCGATGTTTCTCTCTCATCGAAGTTTCTAGCTCTCTATCTCTCTCCCTTCCTCTCTGTAAAATAATCAATAAAATATATTTAAAAAATAAATAATATGACATTTCACATTTCCCCCAAGTAATCAAAATATAAATCCTTTTCTTAATTACATAGTCTTGAATGATTAGGACACAAAACAAAACAAAACTATTTATCTGTTATACATAGAAACAAAAATACTGAGTTTGTTGTTGTTGCTGTTGTTTGTTTGTTTGCTTGTTTGTTTTTTTCCCCTATTAGATCAGTAGAAATCCAACAGTGAAAAAATGAATAGAAGTCACATATCTCATTTTTCTCCATCAGGTTTGTCAACATTTAAACTGAGTTTATTTAAAAGTTTAAATCTCAGCTCTAACCAGTTTGGCTTGGTGATTAGAGTGTTGGCTTGCGGACTGAAGGTTCCCAGGTTCGATTCCAGTCAAGGGCATGTACCTTGGTTGCCAGCACATCCCCAGTAGGAGGTGTGCAGGAGGCACCTGGCCGATGTTTCTAATTCTCTATCGCTCTCCATTCCTGTCTGTAAAAAATCAATAAAATATATTTAAAGAAAAGTTTAAATCTCAGACACTACTATGTAAATGCTAGGTATGATTCTTATATTTATGTGTGTTCTACAATCTAAATTTATAGTAATTGTTTTCCAGTTTAGATTTTCCACACATGATATTATGTTTGCATTAATATAATAAAATGAGTTAAATATTCAAATAAAAGTAAAATGGGACTACTAAAAAAGTTTAAAAAGCAAAATTCAGAAAAAAAACAATTTATTTTTATAAGAATTGACCCATTCATGTCAATTACTGATCAAGACTAAATGTTCATGTGGTACATTCCAGCTAACATCAGCACATTACTTCCCTACTCAGGCCCTCTGCGTGCCTCATCCCCCTTACCATTTTTTCATTTATTTTCTAATATAGTCTGTAGCTTATTTTTATATTACATTAATTGTTTATCATCTATCTCCTTGTTCACACTAGAATGTAGATTCCTCAGTCCAAGATCTTTCTTTGGTCCTAAGGGCCAAAGCAGTAATCATCGTTTTGAGGTTCACAGCCTAAAATGAAGGACCAATGAAACTCTTGCAGTATCTTAAGGAAAAATATCTGCTTTATTTTACTTCTGTGGGTTTATAAGTCAGTAGGACGGAATACTACTTTATTTTCTAGGAAAATTCATGCTTGGAATAGTTCATAAGAGAAAGATCGAGACTTCCAGCTGAGAGATGCATTGACATTGAATAGTCATTAAATAAGCGTATATTCACATACAGTGTGCCAGTGAAATCACAGGCACCAAGCATACAGATTTTAAAAAGTACAGTTGCTGCCTTGAGGAAATCCTATATAATAAAGATGTAACATGCAAATTGTCATTACACCTCGAAGCTCGTTCTAGCTCTACCACCATCTTAGTTGGGCTAATTTGCATACTTACTCCTGATTGGCTGGTGGGTGTGTCTTGTGGGCGTTTCTTGAGCGTAGTGGAGGGACGGTTAATTTGCATGTTTATTATATAGGATTTATATAATTCTCTGCTTACCATTTCAGTTATATAGAATTATTGGTTGATCTTTAGTTTAGCATGCTAAAAAAAGGAAATAGTGTGACCAGAGGAGTGTGTATAAAAGACAGAGGCAGGAGATTCCTCATCCTTTTATTACCAAAATTATCAAGGATCCATTATGACTTTTCTCAATATTCTAATTCACTTTTAGATGCACACCGAAATCTTCAGGAGTATTAGAACTGGACTTGAATCAGCAAACACATGTAGACAAAAACTATAGGCTCAAGGCCACATAGCACCTTTACTCACTGCAATTTCTTCTTTTAAACATGTTTTTCCTCCTTACAGTTACTTTCACCACCCCTTCAAAATGTATTCTAATTATTAAGTGATGATCTGTCAAGCACATAGAGGTAAGTTATGTGCTTAAGGAGGTGGCAGATGGTATAAGGATAAGTTGCAGTAAAGTTATCAATTTCATTGCATTTGGGAATTACTATTAGAAGACAGTTTGAATTCTCAAATTCATGTGCAATGGTGAAAATAAAAAGCAAGCACCAGCAAAAATCAAAAGTGAATGCTGCTACAGGCGTATTAACAGTTTGAGCCATATACTGCTGAGTCATTGGTCTCTGAGGTTTTTCAATGACTGTAGTGTGTGGCATTGCTTGAAGGAAAGTACATCTAGGATAGATCTTGTCTCTCCACTGAATTACTCAGAACAGGAGATATTGAAATTCAACACAGGATTACTGTCATTCACTGACACATAAGGAATTATCTAGCTGTGATAGCTGTGAGAAACATAATATGAACACAAGAGCACTGCATGTCCTATGAAAGAATTTATTCTGAAATGAAGAAAATGAAGCTCTAAAGACAAATGGAGACAATATTTTTCAACATTTACCTACCAATAATATTTCTTAAACTGATTTAGAGATGTGCTTGTATCTACAATGTTTATATTACTAAAGAATAAAGCAAATATTTCTAATTGAACTTTGGTTTAGAATACAAAATGGGAAATCAGAGAACATAGGTTTAACACAAGAAGTAACAGTTGAACATTTGTTCACAAAGATTTATTTATATCATTGACTTGTTGAAAATTATCTTTCAATTATCTAATTTTAATTTTCTATATTTAGCATTTTCTTTAAAGCACAAAAATATATATTTTAAAATATTCAGAAAGACTGATAAAACATTTTAAAATAAAACAATGATTTTGCTTAATAGTCATGCTAACTCATATAATTTTATGCATTTAAATAACATTATATTTGTGAGCACTTCATTTTTAAAAAATACATATTTTTATTGATTTCAGAGAGGAAGGGAGAGGGAGAGAGAGATGAAAACACCAATGATGAGAGGGAATCATTAATTGGTGGCCTCCTGCATGCCCCCTGATGGGAGTTGAGCCTGAAACCCAGGCATATGTCCTTGACCGGAATTGAACCCAGGACCCTTCAATCCACAGGCCAAGACTCTATCCACTGAGCCAAACAAGCTAGGGCAGCACTTCATTTTTATTGTTAACAATCATGGTATTTAAAAGTACCTTTTTATTTAATTACTAGGGCCCGGTGCACAAAATTCATGCACGGGGGTGCTTAGCCCGAACTCCACCCTCTCCAATCTGGGAGCCCTCAGGAGATGTCCTACTGATGGCTTAGGCCCACTTCTGCAGGAAGTGACCAGGCTGATCAGGGGAAGACACCGCTCCACCACCCCACCGCTGCTGCCACTGCTGGCCACTGCAGCCACCAAGGTGTTTTCATCAACACAAACTCCAGTCCATTCACCACAAAAAAAACCTGACAACTTTCTTTAGGCATTTTCAAGATGACTCTTTCATAAGATTTGACTTTCTTCCTTTCTTTCTTCCTTCCTTCCTTTCTTCCTTCCTTCCTTCCTTCCTTCCTCCCTTCTTTTCCTTCTTTCTTTCTTCTTCCTTTCTTTCTTTTTATCCTCACCTAAGGCTATTTTTCCATTGATTTTTAGAGAGCATAGAAGAGAGAGGGACAGAGAGCAAAACATCACTGTGAGAGGGACACTTGGATTAGTTGCCTCCTGGACCCCCGCCAGGGAG
>NW_006299512.1:45239-85128 GCF_000327345.1 Myotis davidii
CTTGATCAGAATCGAACCCGGACCCTGAGGTCCACAAGCTGAGGCTCTATCCACTGAGCCAAACCAGCTAGGGCAGGATATGACATTTCTTAGCCCCTCCAGCAGCAGACCTTCATTTTTTCCTCCAGGAGTGAGGTGGAAAAACCCTAGATCACCTTCTTGGATTCTTATTATTCAAATTACAAGAACACTGTGAGTGGCGTACTGGGAGCTTAGCCAATGAGCGGTCAGAAGAGGTGTTTCCGCTGCAGCTCATGTGCAGAGGTGGGACTGCCAGTGCGCCCTGGCTGGCAGGCCCTGTTCTCTGCAGGGAGGCCCTGGTCTCTGCTCTCTGCAGGCCTCCCTGCTCACCGCTGCTCAGTCCCCTCCCGCCCACCTGTGCACACAGCCTTTTCCTGAGTGGTCGTGACATTACAGTGTCCTGGCTTAGTTTGCATATTATCTCTCTCTCTCTCTCTCTCTCTCTCTCTCTTTCTCTCCCCTTTTTCCTTCCTCTGTCTCCAAAATCAATAATAATACAGGGTATCTCAAAAAAATGTATACACACTTTAAAATTGGAAATGTCCTTGCTTGCTGACAGTTTTCAAGCTCAAGCCACTTGGTGAAAATGTTATATATGGACAAGTTCTTCTCATCTATTATTATTTTTCTTTACTTCTTGAGATGGCAAATACCACCTCCCACCAAAAGTTTTTTTCCTCTTAGTGCCCTGAATTTCTCTCATTGAAAAAAGACCGATCGTGTATTATAGAAATAAACACTTGAAACCTGTATGATCTTATTAACCACTGTCATCCCAATACATTTATAAAAGAGACAGAAGATATAAAATGAATGTTTACTCCTAATAATAATAGTAATAACTAGAAAGTCATTATTACTGCTTTATTTCTCCTTAGATGACTTTTCAAAATTGTAAAATTACTTTTTTCCTGATAATATCACTATTATGTCTTGAAATATTATTGTTATTCCCCATAATGTATACTAGAATATATTCCATTTATATCAATCTTTCTTTGAAGATGAGAAATGATAGCAATGCATCACTTCACCAATAGAGTTAGTCTACTGATTTTTCATTGTCCAAATATTAGAGGAAGTCTCTTACATTCTCAAGTGATACAAATATATCTTTACAAACAGCCACACTTGAATGTATGCTATAAACTTTTTCTAAAACATTTTTATGAACCAGTTTTTCTTATTTCCTTGACCCCTATAAGGATCAAGGTATGCATAATCATACTATGCCATACTCTACAGAGTTTGAGATCCATTGTTTAAAAATATTTTATCACATATCTTCATGTTCATGATTAATACTATTAAAGACCCTTTCTTTGGGAAAATATCTTTAAACTAAAAAAAAAATGGTCTTAGATTTAAAAAATTAGCTTAGATCAAAATAAAGGTGAATGCAGAAATTTCATTTTGCAAGCTACAGAATTAGCTACATAAACCTAACTAACAAGCCTGCACAAGATTCACATTCAACTTTCAGTAAAATCCCAAATGACAAAAAGCCATGGTCATTTGGGGACATGAAAACTGAGCGTTCAATTTCAAACTGCTAATATATCACTATATCTTTTAAAAAATTCATATCACCATAGCTGTAAAAGGAAAATTAAATTAGTGTTATTTTACAAAGATCTGGATTACATCTTCTTATTTCTCCTTGACTATTTTGAAATCATATTGTCTGACAGAGGCATAATGACCCTTGAGCAGAACTGAAGGCAAAGGAAGTCCCAGAGTGACTGTCTGTTGATTTCAGCCCACTGTGAACTGTGGCCTAGTGGGTTTGAGAGTTGTGTTTTATTCCAGCTCTACTCTACTTTGAGGATTATAATCTTGTCATCTTCTCAGTGGATACAGAAGATTAAAAGATTTCCTGTGAGATTTGGCTACAGTACAATGGTGGAGCTACATTAGCTGTAAAATTTATAGAAGAGCATTATAAATGTGGAAGAGAATTTGTTGGTTTTGAGGTCTTATTTTTTATAACACAGAAAAAAGAAAATAATTTATTTTATTTCTTTCTTGGCTCATACAGAGTTTAGTTACAGAAACATGTATGACAAATTGTGCAGTAATATTCTACAGTTTAAGATTCTTAAACATTTATTAAAAATTGTTTCTAAGTCACAGTAATAAATTCTTAAATAATAAATAAATTAAAGATAAATCATGCCAATCTATAGACTCTGAATTAAAGTAATTGAAGCCTGGTACTTTTTTTTTTCATTTTGCCAGTTTGTTGTTGTTGTTTTTTTTTTTCCTTTAAGTAGCAAAGATTAACTTTTATCAGTAACAAACAATCTACATTTCCAAAACAATGCAAAATAAAAACTCTCTTGGATTTGGATTTGAGAATTTCCCCAACTGGAATAAATCCAGAAAACATATTAAAAATTTAAATGAAATAAAATAAAATCTTCATATTGTAGAGACTTCCCCTCTAAAACAATTTTATATGGAAGTAAACCTGTTTAAGGAATAGACTTTCCAGATAGAATTAAGCAACAAACTCAATTAGTTTTAATCAGTAATGCAAGTGAAATAGATTTTAACTTAATTAAAGCTAGCAGAAGTAAAATGCCTAGTAAGATAATGGGAGGTAATGGAATTTGAATTGCCCTTCCTGGCAATAATATCACTACGTCTATCTATTTACAAGGAGACTGGTATAGAGGTTTTAATAGTTATATGGAAGGTTCTAATAATTAGAAGCAAATACTTTGAATGTGTTTTTTAAAAAAGAAAGCTAGTTCCTAGTCAGTGCTTAAAAGTCACCAAATTAATCTGCTTGTTCTTGCATATTTTTACTAATGAATAGCTTTTGTAAGTGAAATATATTAAGGATAATATGCTATTCAATACATGGTTAGTTGTAAATGTGGTTTAGTAAAACTACAACAGTTTGGGATCTGATATCATTTTCTTTTAAAATCTTAGAAAGCTTTAATTCTCCTATATTTATTTATGAAACTAAAAAGACATAAAGTAGCATAGTGGTAATATTTGATTATTAACAAGAGGAATAATAGTATCTAGGCCTTACATTTATTTGATATAACATAGTTTCCAAACTTCAAGCAGGTATAATTAATTCATTTCACATATAAGATGAGAGTCTTAGAGAGTTTTATTCACATTTTCTTAGAAAATACAAGATTAAAAATAACATTCAAGACATATTTTTACTTGTATTTTGTTAATTGGTTTATCTTCTCTATTGCTGCTCTGACCAAAAGATTAAAAAGTAAGATTCAAGAGATGTCTCAAAGAACGATGTTAGCCAGTAATTTCATTATTTTGCTGTAGGAGTGAAATAGGATATGTAAAAATCACTTTACTTAGTCTGGAGATAGATAAAAATATGTATTTAAATAACTAGAATCCTGGTGCATGAAATTTGTGTACTGGGGGGTTCCCTCAGTCCAGCCTGCCACCTCTCACAGTCCGGGAGCCCTCAGGGGATGTCCTACTGGCTGCAGTCTGGCCTGCCTCTGCGGGCTGATCAGGGGAAGGCACCACCCCATCAACCCGCTGCTGCTGCCACTGCCAGCTGCCAAGGTGTTTTCATCAACAAGGACTCCGGTCCCTTTACCACAAAAAAATGACAACTTTCTTTAGGCATTTTCAAGATGTCTCTTTCATAGGATATGACACTTCTTTCTTCTTCTTTTTTTATCGGGCAGGATATGACATTTCTTAGCCCCTCTAGCAGTGGACCTTCATTTTTCCCTCCAGGAATGAGGTGGAAAAACCCTAGATCACCTTCTTGGATTCTTATTACCAAAGTTATCAAGAACACTGCAAGTGGCCTACTGGGAGCTTAGCTAATGAGCAGTTAGAAAAGGTGTTTCCTCTGCAGTTCACACGCAGAGGCTGGCCTGCTGGGGCGCTTTCTCCCAATGGTGGTGGGCTGGGAACTCCCCGCTGCCTCTCAGCTGCCATTCCCTCTGCAGCCTGCTCTGCCCTGCTCTCTGCAGACCTGCTCATCGCTGGGGCAACTGGCAGGCCCTGCTTCCTGTTCTCTGCAGGTCCTGCGCTGACCTGCTCTTCACGCCTGCGCCATCGATGGCTTGCCTCCGGGAGCAGCAGTCCTCTCCCTGCAATCTGCTCGCCCAGCCTATAAAGAGGTAATAGGCAAATTTGTCCAGTTGTGACTGTTACAGCACCCTGGACAAATTTGCATTTTACATCTTTATATATATATCGATTATTGATGGGCTAATTGTATTTTCCTATGATCATTAATCTTGAAAATACAGAAAACTCTCCTTTGCGGATAGATGAAACTCAATAACACAAGGGACTATTTTCTTCAGAGAATTTGTAGTATATAGAGAGGTGGGTCATTAACTAATCTTTAGAGATCACTGTAATATATATTTACTTTGTATCCAAAAGAGAGGCACAGGAAATAGGGAAGACTGCTGACCCCAAGATTAGAGAGACAGACAGGCAAATGTAAAAAGCCATAGATTCTGGACACAGAGACTCATGAGCTGGAGTAGGAAAACCTGAACTGCAAGTGAGGAATAACTGGGGGCACAGTGTGGACAACTCTGAGAGATAAAAACTTCATGGCGACCAAGTTAGAAGGGCGCCTCCATGATGTTGAGAATTTTACCTCTGGGAGTTTGACCAATTTTTCAATTGAATGAAGCTGTTTATACTGAGCCTCACCAATCATTTACGAATAAAAATGAGTAAATAGGCAGATATATCATTCTAGCAGTACAAATACCCTTTGGAGTAAGGAGTGGGTACTTTTAAATCTATTTCTTTTTGGAAAGATGTAGTCTCTTATTCAAAATTTAGAGACATAAAAAACAGTCCTTTTAATGTGATTTTATTTTTAAACAACCACTAAACACTTACATTCCTTCTTTATATATTCATCGTATCCTTTTTATCACTGAAATTATTTTTTGAAAACATAGTAAGAAGTAATTCAATTACCATGAGTTTACCAATGATTCCCTCTAAGGTTGGAAATATGAAAAACAGAGCAACAATAATAATGAGATGTGGAATGAATGGCAAGCTGGACTCTCTTCATTGTGGGTTCTTGTCCTGTGAAGTTTGGAGAATTAAATTTGCAGATTAAAAGATTTTTAGCAAAAATGTGGAAGTTTATCACAAGCATATACAAACTCCCTGGGGAAGGACCCCCAAAATGGGAGAGCTCTCAACTCTGTCTCTCTCTCTTCCTCTCCCTCTGGAAAAAAAAAAAAACAGTCTTCTGAGTTTCTTTGTCTACGGGTTTATAAATGCTAGTAGCTCTTTGTTCATTCCACTTTCCAATTGGACACTTCCTTATTTTATGTCCCCCATGCTATGCTAGTTGGAGCCTTCTCCTCCCATCACTCACATATGCATTCCTCTCCCAAGGAACCCCTTTTCCCTAACTGCTTGTTCTGTGTCTAAAATTCCTCTCAATAATAAATGTTATTTTTCAACATATTTTTCAAGATACAATTCAAAAGTTCATTATCATTTAACAAAAATAACTTTTTATATTTAATCATCAAATATAAATGAATTAACCAATACAATTAAAGATGATTTTTTATGAAGTATTATTCTCTATAATTTAACTATTCAATAGAAAAAATAAATACTATAACCATTTAGTTTTCTTTTATACATTGGTTCTCTTTTCAGGTAAAATAAAAAAGTACATTGATAAGATCAATCACCTTATATCTACTATTTTTAGCTTTCTGGTAAGGCCCTTATTTTTTTCTCTGTGATCAAACTTGCCTCATCATTTTCATTTTCAAGAAAATTCAACTGATTAAAACTATATTAAAATCTGTTATTGAAATACAATGAACAATGAACATAAATAAATCCTGCAGAGAAGGGCTTTATATTCTTTGCTATCATCATCACTATTAGCAGTTATTGTTCTTAAGTATTCTGAAAAAGCACCACATAGAGTTTTCAAAACTCAGGGGGGAAAAAAGGACTGGCTATAGTCCAGTTAGCTTTATTAACAGTATAATTAAGTTTTGGATGCCAAGAAAAAATAATGACATGCTTAGTATGAATACATAATGAATTCTATCAAGATAGCCACTCAATGCATAGGATTCACTTCTCCATGGACCTAGTTTTTTCTGTCTCTTTAAACACCCTTTCTTCTGACATACTTGAATAACTAGATGATGGAAAATTTACATTATTTTTTCTCATATAAATGAAATTGGATGTTATTAACTATATTATATGAATGACATAATCATCATTAAAAAAAAATTCACTGAGGATTCCTGGTATGCTTACCTCATTTGAAGATCCTGGCAGAGAGGAGGTGCTGGAGGATGCAGACGAACCAGACTTGCTGGTGATAGGAAAGACCAAGTGGGCGCAGTAGGACCACAAGCCATACCCCACTGGGCATCCATTAAATTTTTGAAACAAAAAAATGAATAAATAAATAAAAATTGTTAAAATGAGCTTTTCTCCTCTTGAGTAAAGCTAGGTTCATATATCTTTTCATAAATAGGCATTTGTCTTATTTATGAAAACACACACACACACAGAGAGAGATATGCAATGCTTAAAACTTTTTTTAAAAAAAACTTTTGGTAGCACTAGAATCTTTAAAATGTGTTCATAATAATGGGGATTTTACAGCTAAATTTCTAAAGCATTAATGGATCTAATATTAAAATTGAAAATTAAATAGGAAAATTAAACAACATTATAGCCTTTTCAAATCAATGCTTCATGGTAAGCCCCAGGGAATATTTTGTGGGTATGTTATGTGAAAATTATAGTTATTCATATATTTTTCCCTGGCCTTCAGCTTTATCAAAATTTTTTCATAAATGTGCTGCTAAAATTAGAGTTTATAACTTGACTTTGAAGTCAAAATACTCATTACAGAGAAAGAAAATAACCCCAAAGTAAAGAAACTATCATAAAAGTGGCAATAGGTCTCAAAACTTAGTCAAGTTCTACCACTCCTAATTCCACTCTATTTTTTTAGTTTGATAATTTTTGGATAGGAATAATTAGTGACATTAGTTTCTGCAGGGAAGCTGAATAAATAAAATATGTGCCAACAGTGTATGCAGTCATAAGGATGCTTTTGACACTATTTGATATAGAAAACATATCTTTTTAACACTAAGACAAATATTCAGCTAAAATAAGTGACTTTATTAGTAATGCTCAACACAAAAGAAGAAGCAGAGCAATGAATGAAATAACATTTTGGCAACTGAAGACATTTAGAAACATATAAATGACTTTCAGACAGATGATTGAAAAAAGTTTTATATGACAATTAATTAGAACCAATAGAAGATTAATGGCTACAATGCATAAGCGATAACATTAAAATTTTAGAGTTTGAGTATCTATAAAATATTTTCACAATAAAATTGAAGTAATTTATTTTTTCATACAAAGTAAGAAACAATTTTATAAGATATAGTACAAATGTAAATCTGACAATAGAGCCCTTTCATAAATCTGTCTTTATGTTTATTTTTCAGTCCCTTGATTTTAGGAAATTTTATTGTCTCCAGTTTTATCATAAAAGATTTTAATTACTATAGTACATAAAACATCTGAGTAAATAAAATTCCCTTAGTAAATAAATGTTTTCTGGGATGACTATTAACAGAGATGCACAGCCTTTGTCACTAGCCCATATTTAATAGTACACTCTGAAACAAAGTGATAACTTGTATGGTTAATGAAGCCAAATGTTGACAAATAAAGAAATTCATGATTATTGTTTCTATATTAAGAAAACAGGTCTAATATTTTTTTCTGCTGTCATGTTTCATATTATAGAAGAAAATTATATGAGTAACATTTATCCCCAAATGATTTTTAGTTAGTGTTTTCTTTTCTGATTTTTGCATTTATATATACTTACATAAATTAAAAGAAAAAAGCTTTAGTTAATATAAAAAGAGAAACTCAAAATGGGCTAAATACTTAGACATCTAAGTCCTGAAACAATAAAACTCCTAGAACAAAAGCATAGAGGGCAGCTGCATGACATAGGCCTTGGCAGTAATACCCAAACCAGGAGAAAAAAATCAATCAAACACTCATGTTTTCATGTATACTGGAAATTTTATTTTTCTATTTCCATTTATATTACACAATATAATATAACCTATAATATTATACATGTATGCATGCAATTAAAATTATATGTTAGTCCTATCTGCATTTATCAACCCTTTAATATAATACAGTCTGATTTCTGTTTGTGGGCTTTCAAAGAAAATATTTTTATGTTTTTATGTTTCTGCATTGTGTAGGATTTCTGAAAAAAATAAAAAGAAATCAGAACCCAGAATTGATTGTGAATTTGGATGTCCCACTCTTATAAAGGCAATGGGGCGGTTACTATTCATGGTCAATGTTTGCATGTGGAGCAGGGGTTTTAAGGTGTAATTTCTTGCATGCAGTAGCATCACAGTCACTGAAGTTTTCATGAGTGGTTAATTCGTTTGAGTTGCAAAATAGAAAGTGGAGTATTAGGATGCATGAAGGATGTGATGCTTATTTGGTAAAGATGCAATGATGATAATAAGGATCACCATGTGGGCATGCTGTATTGATGGTAAATTAAAGGTTACTCAGGGCATCTAACTGACAACTTGAGTTATGTTGTCAGAGGCAGAGGTCTTTTGTGGTATATTTGATGGAGTCAGATTTCTTACAGTCACACTAAAAACTGTGCTGATAATCCTGAATATGTGACTTTGAAGGCAGAAGAATGACGAAGGTGAGGACATGTTTAGCCTCAGTACCCACCCCAGTCCTTCACCGCCCTATTGTCCATGGGTTATGCATATATATATATAAATGCATACAAGTTCTTTGGTTATTCTCTTCCCACCTACCTACCCCTGCCTTCCCTCTGAGGTTCAACAATCTGTTCCATGTTTCTATGTCTCTGGTTCTATCTTGTTCATCAGTTTATTTTGTTCATTAGATTCCACTTATGAGTGAGATCATGTGATACTTGTCTTCTCTGACTGGCTAATTTCACTTAGCACAATACTCTCCAGTGGATAGAGTATCAGCCCGAAGACTGACGGATACCAGATTTGATTCTAGTCAAGGGCACATACCTCAGCTGCAGGTCTCTAAAAATCAATGGAAAAAAATCTCAGGTGAGGATTAACAACAACAAAAGAACTATTTAAATATTACCAAATGTTTAAGACATTTCCAGCATGCTCATGAGCTCCCACTCTCATTTCATCTCTCATCATCCCCAGCCTTTTCTGAGAACATAACGGTTAAGGATGTTAGTGTTTCCATTACTGATACATTTTTCAATGCCTTCATGAATGTGTCTTTCGGCTTTTAGAAAATATAGGTTGCAGAGTGGTTGACATTTAATAAGTCTGATCCATCAATATCATCAAAGTAAATCTTTGAATTTACTTTGTACACTTTGGCACAAAAGTTTTAGCATGTATAATAAGCCACCATTGTGCCTACGCTTAAGTCTGCTGACCAAGAGAACTATTTTAGATCTACTTTAAGAGACTCAAGTTAGCTTACATTAATTTCTGAATCTAGGATAAGTGGCTTTTATGTTTCATAAGAACCTCCTTGTGACCCGACCACCCCCTTCAAATTCTCTCTGAAGTAAAAGATCATTGCTTCTTTTGTTCCCAATTCCCCTTAAGTTTTTCTTAAGTTTTACCCAACCAGGAGCTCCCTTCTCCTCATTCAGTGCACCTAAAAACAGCAGTCTCCTGTTGGTTCCTGGAACATAATATCTTGGCTACAACTCAAACATTTTGAAAATTGTTTTTTCTCAGTATAACCAAGTTTCTTTGGACATATTCATTACTTGCGCAACGTCCTTTCCTTGCCATTACTCAATGTTCTCTTCTCATTAAAGGCTCCCTGGAGCACCCTACTTAAATATTAGCACGTTGTTCTTTCTCTAAAATTGCTGTACAATTTTCTGAATTTTCATGTGTATCTGCTTGTTAGACTGCCAGTTCTGTTAAATAAAAGGTTTTTAGCTTATTGTTGTTGATATTTCTCCACCAACCTCATGAGAGTATCAATGTGGTTGACCTTTTCAGGGTTCCATGTATAGGTCTGTCTTTGACATCTAAGATTTTTAAAAACCAACATACTCATGTGGAAATCCGTTAAATTTTAATAATTATGAGAAACATTAAATTAGTATACTCAGGAAAAATTAACTGTTTGAAAAATAATAAAATATGTCGATATCAATTTTATATTGTAAGATTGGTCCCCCCTCACTAACATGATCTAACAAAAAGTATATTTTTAAAAATTGTGGTGCTTTGGTACTGTATTTATTTCAATAATTGAGAGAAGCTCTCAGTATTTTTTCCCTTGAATAACACTGCCATTTTATAATATACCGAAGTTTTGGAGTCCTGTAAAAATAATAAAATAATAAATTATTTTCCACACCTTTTATTATTTACAAAAGCCTTTCAAAATCAATTATCATATGGCATAAAAATAACACTTAGAAATAAAATTATACGCTCTGTCTTGTAGTTGCCAAAATAAAAGTCTATGATAAGTAAAGCTTAAACAAAAAGGCACTTCTTCATTGTATAACCCAAATATTTTTATTATAATTCAAGTATTTTTTGAGTTACGCCTTTGAAAGCCCTAACTGCATTTTCTATCCAGGGACCAATATTTCATGCATATAATATAATATTCTGTATTAGAAAGGAAAACTATCATTCTGACTAGTCACATAAGTAAATATGGCTGAGAATGTTCCACTTTCATTCATTTAAGTGTATGAATATTGTTTAGCTTTTGATAATGTTCAGAATATTTTGTACCCAAATTTATTTTTCTTATGTGAAGTTTATCATATGAGTAGTGTTTACAACATTTAGGTATCAACTCTACTCATGTGGTTCCAAGAGCTTGTCTGTTATGGTTTCCATGTTATATTTTGAATTATTTGTATCTAAGAAACTATTTAGCTTGACTTAAATGAATTATTATGGAACATAAATCACATACTCAAAGAGCCACAGGGGTCATTTCATGATACAATTATCAAAGAAAAAACATATAAGAAATGAACAAATGAGGATGCTTGTGCCACTTCATGTCATTACTAAAAGTATGATAAAGACATTACAGCCACCTGCCAAGTGATAAGATCATTATCTGAGAATTTTAACAGAATGATAGGAATTGCAGTGTTATCTCAATAAGATAGAATGCTTCTGTTAGGATATCACTGTATATGGTAGAGATTTAATTATGGTCACAAGGCTTGGCTCTGTAATTTCTCTATTCAAGTAATATTTTAGACCTCTGGAATAGTCACCTTTATTTTAGAGTTTAAAGCAAAGAAATATTTAATATTTCTTTTTTAAAAAACTCTTAAAACAGCAATATTTTGTAACATAATTCAAGAATTTTTTTTTGCATTTATGAGCATGAGTATAAAATGCTTTAAAACGCATTTTAAAAAACCCACAAGACTATTTTATTTTATGCTCAATTCATGATATTCCCTGTGTGTGTGTGTGTGTGTGTGTGTCTAAGTTCAGTCTTTTATAGCGATGGAAATATCACTGAAAGAATATTATTGGCATTAGTGGTCACAAAACTAAAAATTTTTCTTTTAATTGAATTTATTGGGGTGACATTGGTTAATTATACCATACAGATTTCAAGTTTTGATGGTCAAATACTTATTTGTAAAAAGTAGTCTTTAAAATGTAAAAATTTCTTTAAATATTTCAGGCTTTCTCTTCTTGATCCTTAATTAGTTGCTTTGATTTAGTCAGAGCTTTACCTCTACTCAAAAAAAAATTTATGTTTAGATTGAAATAATAATGTAGTGTTTATTTTCTGTATATTACTTTATAATTCCAAGTTTTTTTTAACCACATGATTTTGAATTTTTTCTATTAACTCAATAGTTTGATTCTAAACTTATTGTTCACTGCAAATCTTATCTTTATCCTGAAGTTTACAATAAGAAGTGATTATATTGACTAGAAATATAGAGTAGCTATGAATCCTGCGCATTATTATATTTTTAATCTAATTTTCCAAAATGTAGCTATATGAACATCAGACATGGTCAATGACACTAAGAATTCTACTTCCAAGTGTTTCTAGATATATGAAGCTGTGAAGTACAGGGTAATGATGTCATGAAAAACTTAAAGTATTTTTAAATACTAGGGATATTAGCATATATTTATATTACAAATGTTATATATTTGAGACATACTAGAAAATATTTAATTTCATAAGCAGAATATGTTCCTAATGAAGCATAAACATAGGCTGTACAGTAGTAAAATATACTAGTTAACCACTATGGCATAAACCAAAATTATGGCTGCAATTTGATTAACTAAGTAGTACAAAATATGTCCAGAAAAATAGTGAAGTATATAATATTCTTTATATAAATGACAATTCTTTTTAAAAATCACTTATGCAATATGGAATTTAATGTGACTATTGGCTTTGAGTTCAGAAACTCAGCTGAAATTAGCTTGGGCCAAAGAGGGAATTCATCGATGCCATAACCATGTGTTACTGCAAGGCTGTGGATTTAACTTAATCCACACATAGGAATCAGGAATGACATTGGGGATAGCTCTTTCCTCTCTCTTTTACTGCTTTTTTCTGAACGTTAGTTTTGGTCTCAGCTAGATTTTGTCCTTTGACCACTGGCAACTCTTGAGGTGTAAATCTAATAGTTAGGTGGAAATAGTTGAAGTACCTTCCCCCCTCCCCCCGCTTTCATCTCTAATTTAATGGAAAAGAATGCTAAGAAGGTTCTCTTACTGGTAACTGATATGAGTCACTCTTTGGTAGATGGAATTTATAAGTTACCAGGCCATTAATTCTATCCATCTTATATTTGGTGATGCTTCCAAGCATGAGATTTAGCATCTCCAAGAAGTCTCACTTGGTGCCAAGCGTAATAACTGCCCATCCTGATGAGAGGGACCACGATATTTGCTCTTTCCAGAGTAAGTGAGCTGCAGACTGGGTGAAAAGGTGAAGAGATTAAGAACTACAAATTGGTAGTCACAAAATAGTACTGGGGATGGGAAGTGCAGCATAGGGAATATAGTCAATAATATTTTTTAATAACTACCTACTGTGCCAGGTGGGTACTTGAAAAATCAGGGGGACAACTTTGTAAAGTAAATGATTGTTTAACCACTTTGCTGTACACCTGAAACAAATAAAAATTATATGGAATGTAGGCTGTAATGAAAAATAAAATAAATGAATAATGAGTCTACTATGCTAACCATGTTTCTGACTTCCACAAATAAATCTATAGTTTCAACATCACTATTAGAGGCATATCTGAAAGATAAAGGAAAATAATATATCTGGGCTCTTATTAAATAACCAGAAGTACTTTGTTAAAATAAATGCAGGTTTGAATGTAGTGTCTGATATTTCTATCATCTGCAGTTGGAAAAAAAACGGTTAAGCACATTTTGAAACTATTGGAAATAGGAATCATCACAATTTGTTCATTAGTTCATATTTAAGTATAAACCATAGAGCATTATCTTTCTAGTCTTTGTTCCTAACAATTACTACCCAATCTACATTTAAGTTTCATAAAATTTGCTTCCTAAATTCCTTGAAATGTAGCTAATATATTGTGCAATTTTCATTGCAATAATTATTATTTTTATATGAATACAGTAGACATTTAATAAGCCTTCCTACGTCTCCTCCAAATTAGTCTTCACGTTGCTACTAAGTGACTTTTTGCAAAAATAAAATTTGACCAACATAGTGCATCTTTTAAATTACACCATATACTAGTCAAGTCATGACCAAATTAATACTATTAGCATAGTTGTTTTCTGAGTTTCAGAGACACATATTCCACTTTTAATGTGTCTTTAGATTTAGATTTCACTTTGATATTTCTAGGTTATTATGAATTTATAGTAAAATGCAATTTTTAGCAGAAGATTTTTCTTTACAATAATTGTAGGTACATATAATTTTCATAACATATCAAACAATGTATTGACACTATTTAGCTCAATTATATAGGACCCTGCCAATCACAACTTTTCAATAATAAATTGGCAAATGTAGATCATTGTGTGTGCATGTACATTATTTTTATAAACATCAGTATTATACAAATTAATTATTAGTTATTTTAAAATTATTAGAAATGCTTCTACCTACTAATAGATACATAGTTTTATATCAGTGGAAAAATAAATAAGGATTTTGCTCTTTCAACAGGAGCTAGGAAGGGAGAAAGAGAGGATTATATATTCAAGCTTTGCCAGTTCTTTTAGATATGAAGTGATGAGACACTGATTACGTGATTCTGCTAAGAAAAACCCATTAAAGACCCTTTCTATATGCAAAGTAAACCTAGACCTAAGGAATAAGGGGGAATTTAATTCATCTATGTGATGAAATAAAGTCGGGAGCCAGAGCCACAGAGGGCTGGAGCATGTAGAGGCAGATTAATCTCTTATTCAATGGGAGAGACTTGTCAGGAGGTAGAACTCTGGGGCAATACATAATGAGGACTCCTTATGGCAAGATGGTGAAGGACTACACAACAGTTTCAGTTTTAAAGATCTTGATATTGGAAACCATGTACATCCAAAACCTTCAGTGAAATCTGATACATACACATAAATGCTTTTTGTGAGTATTAAATGAGAAAATAATTAGAAGGGTCTATGTTGTTTAACTGGTTTGGGTAGTTAGCTCAATTAGTTCAAATGAGTATTGCCTCAAAATTGCTGATTAAAAGCAGTCACAGAATCTCAGTGGCGTACAGAAATGAATATTTCTATCTCGTGTATAAATAGTGGGTAGCTGATCCAGATTTACTTGGTTGTTTTCCAGGGGTTGGTTTATTTATTTATTTATTTATTTATTTGATTGATTGATTTCAGAGAGGAAGGGAGAGGGAGAAATTGTGGAAACATCAATGATGAGAGAAAATCATTGATCGGCCGCTGCCTGCATGAACCGCACTGGGGACCCAGCCTGCAACCCGAGCATGTGCCCTGACCAAGAATTGAACCATGATTTCCTGGCTCATAGGTCGATGCACAACTACTAAGCCACACTGGCCAGGCCCAGGTATTTCTTATCCTTCTACTGGGTCAGTGAACAAGCTTGGGCATATCTTTTTTATAGAGATGGCAAAAATGCAAGAGAACAAAATAAAATCCTATTAAATAAATAAAAAGCACGCAGTAGTTATTGATATTGAATTTATTGGGGTGACTTTGGTTAATAAAATTATATAGATTTTAGGTGTATAGTTCTACAATATGCCATTTGTATGTTGCATTGTGTTTTTACCACCTTCAGTGGCATCTTCTTTCATTACCATTTAAGCAATAATTTTTACTTCTAGGAATATATCCCAAGAAACTAGAAACACCAATCAGAAAGAATATATGCACCAGTATGTTCATAGCAGCACAATTTACCATAGCTAAGATTTGGCAACAATCTAAGTGCCCATCAGCAGATGAGTGGATTAAAAAATGGTGGTACGTCTACACAATGGAATACTATGCTGCTGTAAAAAAGAAGGAACTCCTACCACTTGCAACAGCATGGATGGAACTGGAGAGCATATGCTAAGTGAAAAAGCCAGTTGGAGAAAGATAAATATCACATGAACTCACTCATTTATGGAATATAATGAACAATAGAAACTGATGAACAAAAACAGAGCCAGAGCCAGAGAAGCATGGAACAGACTGTCAAACCTCTGAGGGAAGGCAGGGGAGGGATGGAGAGGGACAGGATGAGAGACCAACCAAAGGACTTGTTTGCATGCATATAAGCATAACCAATGGACAAAGACACAAGGCGGGTGAGGGCATGTGCTGGGGGCGTGGAGGGTGAATGAGGGGAAAAGGAGATATATGTCATACTTTAATCAATAAAGAATAATAATCATTCTTGAGGTGTAAGTATGAATTTGGCATACTATCACTTCCATCTGGGCAATGTAAAGGAAAAGGCTGAGCCCATTCAATAGGTTGGAAATATATCTCTCTGATTTTAGAAAAATCTACTAAAGCCATGCAGCAAAATGCAAGGAGAAATAGGTATCAGTGAGAAAAACTTTATAAACTGCTCCATATTCACCTCTCTTGTCTCTAGATTGGAGTGAAAGCCAATATACTTTATTCCAAATCATCTTCCTTGTCTACTTAAAATGTGCAGTGATCTAAGAAGAACCAGGCTTCATTGAAAAGTATAATAAAAGAGTCTACACATTTATTCATCAAAGATAAGTGACCAGAAATACTGTTCTGAATGACATTTGGGAGTAGCTTTGAGGTGCTTATGCGCTCACAGGCAGCACAGCCTGTGTCCTGCACTTATGCTTATCTAAACAACCGAGGCATCATCTGTGCATCTTTACCATGTTTATTTTAAAAGGAACAGTATTAATATGTGACTCATTTTTTAGAATTCCCTCATTCAGAGGGAACTACTGGAAACCATTTTGAGATTGAGATTGCATTTTTAACCTTTATATGTCCAGTCACAGCTCTTTGATGTTGGCTTACATAATGACTCAGAGACCATTCCATTGCCTGCTACCTCAATTAAGAAAATTCTGGGCCAGCCCTGGCTGGTGTTGCTCAGTAGTTGGAGCATCAGCCTGAGGAAGGGGTCATGGGTTTGAGTCTCGGTCAAGGTTGCAGGTTCTAGCCCCAGCCCTATTTTGGTCTTCTGGTCAGGGTGCATGTGGGAGGCAACCAATCGATATGTCACTCTCACATCTATGTCTCTCTCTCTCTCTCTCTCTCTCTCTCTCTCTCTCCTTCCCCCTTCTCTCCCTCCCTCCCTCTGTCCCTTCTTCCACTTTCTCTAAAAAGCAATGGAAAACATATATGGGTGAGAATTAACAACAACAAAAACAATAAGAAGATCCTAGGACATATACATCTTAAAAGTTTAAACTTTTCTGAAAGAGATTGGTCTCATATATTGGGGTATGTTAGCATAGTAGAGCCTATGCCCAAAACAATTGCTGCAGATAGCTTTAAATGCCAGAAACTGAACTGAAGATTTAAAATAGTAGGTGGGCTAACTCAAATAGATATGACAGTCATCAATAGTTTATCATTTCATGTGTGTCAGAGTATGCTCCATTTGTTTAACTGCACCTAAATATGTATGAAATTGTAGATGGAAGATTCAAGATTTTAAATATTTAAATGACAAAAAAAGGTACTGTTTTGTGGATATTAATAAGTTAAGCAAAAAAGAATATAGATGGGGACTATAATATGGAGAAGAGAAAAGCAGGATAAATTTAAGGTACCACAGGTCTCCTAGCCACTCAGTAATAAAGGAGGTTTGTTTCACCTTGAAATACAAATATCAACACGTTATTGAAAATAATATTGAAGAAATATAGAATTATTATATTTAAGAATAAATAATAATAATAAAAAGCTTGCTATTGCAATGTAATTTGGAAAATACTAGTAGGGCAAATTTGATGGGAAAATAATAAATTATATCAGGATAATATCCTATATAACAAAAAGGTAATATGCAAATTGCCATCCCTCCAACACACAAAATGTCTACACCCATGTGGTCAAAGACGTCTGCCTCCATATGGACACGAAATAGCTTGCAGGGGAGGGCAGTTGGGAATGACCAGGCCTGCAGGGGAGGGAAGTTAGGGGGTCCGGGCCAGCAGAAGAAGGCAGTTGGGGGGGACCAGGCCTGCAGGCCCGTGGGATCGGGCCTAAATGGGCAGTCAGACATCCCTCAAAGGGGTCCCAGATTGTAGAGGGTGCAGGCTGGGTGAGGGACCCCCCACCCCCCGCCATGCTTGAATTTCATGCACCAGGCTTCTAGTAGGGAAAATAAAATATTATTTCACAAGATATTGTTTATTAAGAAAGAATATACTTATAAAGAATTTATATACTTAGATAATTTGGCTAAGTTGTATGAGTGTGTGTGTGTGTGTGTGTGTGTGTGCACGTGCATTGTGAATAAACAGAATTTTTAGACATTAACAACAAGAATTTAGAAAATTCATAAAAGCATTCTTACCTTAAAAATACTATTTCAGAAATCATCAAAACTATGAGGTATCTAGGGAAAAAATCTACTAAAATTTTGTGTTTACTTACAACATTTATAAAACTTTATTGATACTAAAGCATTCAGAACAAGTTTCTCTACTCATATATAAATATCTTTCATTTATGTATGAGAGGGTTAGTTTTATATTAAGAATATATGCACCCATATATTCATAGCAGCACAATTCACCATAGCTAAGATCTGGAAACAGCCTAAGTGCCCATCAGTAGATGAATGGATTAGAAAACTGTGGTACATCTACACGATAGAATACTATGCTGCTCTAAAAAGGAAGGAACTCTTACCATTTGCAATGGCATGGATGGAACTGGAGAGCATTATACTAAGTGAAATAAGCCAGTCAATGAAGGAAAAATACCACATGATCTCGCTCATTCATGGATAATAAAGACCATTATAAACTTATGAACAACAAAAGAAAAAAAATGCAAAAAGATATAAGCACAACTCAGCAAAACATTTTATGAGTAAATATACATAATGTAGCAAAAATCTGTGCTTGGTGATCATGGGTATTGATGTAAGGATAATAATTTCCTCTGGATAACAAATAAGGAGACAGAAATTGATGTGGGTTTAACTTTAAATGTAATGGTATTTCATCAGATGGATAAATAATTTTTTCTCAGTATTTGATGATATTCCATTATTTTGTTACAGGATTCCAGGGCAGGAGGAATAGGGGAAACTGAGACAGGACAATTAGGACAAGACCAAACATAATTTTTAGCTGGCCTGAAATAACAAACCACTATGCTCCCCAGCCAAGGACACTCTGAGAGTAAATAGTTAAAGACCTCCCTAATGAGAGAACAGCAGGGGAAAAGGGGAAAGGAAAAAAGGACATTTTTATTCCCTAAGTAGAGCAGCCAGCAGTCTTGGGGCGTGGCAAGATAATATTGCCAGGATTCTGGGAAGACCACAACAAGAAAAAGTTGGGACTTTATCTGTACCAAGATATTCAGCAAAAGAATCTTTTGAAACTTACAGACAGGAGGAGGGTATATTACTCCTCGAACTTGCTCCAGACATTTGCTTTTCTGGTGCTCCAAGCCTGATGAAATAGAATTGCTTGCTTTGTTTGCTTTTTCAATAAAGGTGCGTGCTTTAATTGCTTGAATAAATTGGCATTTCACAATGCAGTCAGTGTCTCTCATATAAATTCATTTGCATGAGAAGACAAGGATTGAGGTTGGGGACAGCTGTATCCCACTAGCTCTGGGGCTGTCCTTTCTGGTAACATCTCTCTGGTGTCAGTGAGAGGTGCCTATAACAATTTTATGATTTTTTTTCCTGATCAGAAAAAATTAATTTCTAGTCTAATTTTCCGTTCTTTGTTGGAAATTATATCAGTAATATATAGCTTAAGTTATCACTCTAATTCATTCTTTGTGCATTGTATTTAAATATCTAAGGATTCTTGTTCATCAAACTGGAAACTTTGTAGTGTTTTACTTTTGTGCATACTTCACTCATTTATTCTAGTTTTACAGAAAGTATATTAGATGTGATTGTATATATGTTCACTGTTCTCCTTTATGCTTCTGTTTTTCGTAATGGTTCCTGAAAATTTATTTATTTAAATCAGTTCATTGAAACAGGTGTTTGTTTTTTGTTTGTTTGTTTGTATAGTGTTTTTTCTCTCTCAATTATCTTTGGAGAGCTTTTATGTCATCTATCTTGTCATTTTGTTAGGATGCTATTCAAAATTTTAGTATGTTCATACATATATTTGATTGAGAAAAATATATATTTTTCATAATATATATTTTATTAATTTTAAAAGTTTTTGTTATATGTTCATATAATTTTCTAGTAAAAGTAATATAAATTTAATCAAACAATTTTAAATTATAAAATTTTGAAATTTTGGAAATTTAATTTAAATAAAATATGTTATTAAATATATCAGTCTTACAATCAAGCACAAATTTATTCATCTATTATTTACAGTGTAGTTCGGTTAGTAATAAAAATGATGCATGTTTTTTAATAATTAATTTTTGTCATTTTGTCAGGGAACTTACCATCAGTTGACTTGAACAAATACATACCTACCTAAATACACACACAAACCTATATAAATACCAAGATAAATTTGTGTATGATAGTCATATAAAGATAAATATATTATGTAATAAGGTCTTTAATATTTTCTTCTCTACTGTTTACTGTATATGTATATGGTTAGAAGATTAAAAATTATTGTGTGAATTGATTTACATTTCTAGTCATATATTTACATTTCAATTGCAAGAAATATTTTTAAATTCATTTAACAAACAATTAGGAATCTTTGTGAGAGTTTCTAGGATTGCAAGAACAAGGAAAAAAATTATAATTTTGTTGTAAAGGTAATACATTTGGACAGTTTTTACCAAAGACAGAAGTTATTACATTAGAGATATTTATTATGAAGCCAATCAATATTCCTTTAATTTTTTATGGCACCAAATTTTGCTAGATTTTAAAATAAATGCAAAATAAATCCTCATCCTGATGGGAGACCTTTAAAAAGGACAAAAATGTCCTATATAGAGCTTTAGACTTGTCAGGAAATGAGTTTAACATCGTAACAAACCAGCTAAGGAGTAGAAATTTACTAGTCTCAAAGGACCCACAGCATTCTTCTTCTTCTTTTTTTTTTAGGTGACTTTTAAAGGTCTTTCTTGGGCAGAAGATGCAGAAGACTAAGGAATAGAGAACCGCTGCTCGTGAGTCACACTAATAAAACAGTAGAGACAGAATTCATGGACATGTTACAAATTCACAAGAAGCAGCTCAGCTAATTCCTCCAAGGTGAAACTTAGAGATTCCTTTCCTGAAGGAGATAGCTAGGGAGTGATAAATTGCAGCGCTCCTGGAAATGAGAATAGAGTCCTGCTTCCATATTCTATTGTGGGATCTCTTCAGATCTTTGTGCAGGCCCTTGAGAATTTTTCTGTGAGTGGATTTCCTCTTTATGATGCTATAGTATAAATCCCAGAAAAGGATGGACCGTGCTATACTTTATGTTATGTATATACATAGATCTCTCTGAGAATTGAAATCCAAGCAGAATCTTGAGTTTTGGGGCGATTGGTATAAATAAATGATATTACCTATACAAACCTCTCACCGCACACATCCTAACTGGCAAGAAACCATTTGAGTAGCCCGAAGGAAAAATTACACAAATGTTTCTGTCTTACATACTTTTCAGATGTTTTTGTGGAATCACAGATTTAAAGAAAGGACAAATATCTTCAAATATTGAGGCTAAAACAATTTTCGTCTAAAAATTTCAGTTTAACCTAATGTTTAATAAATTTACCCTGAAAAAAAAAATAGCATACAGAAAAGCATTGACATTAGTTTGTTTCAAATGAGTAAAACTAATAATTAGTCTATGAAAATTAAATGGGTCAACAAATCTCAAAATCTTAATTATATGAATGTTTAACTTCTTTTATTTGGTGTAGAGATATTTACACCTATAATATTAGAAATAAAAACATTATATTTAAAAGTACTTATTAATAATTCATTACATAATATAACTATTAAAATGTCAAAACTAACATGTCAGATTAAAAAATATTTTTCTCTCAGAGTAGTGATGTGTGAAATGGTTCTACATATTTCCAATTTAAAAATAAAAATGTCTGGCTTAATAGAAAAGACCTGAGACTTTTCTGTCAAGATATGTTATTTTGGTTGAATAGGGAGAACATGTGTCCTTTTACAGGAAGGGCTACGGTATTCCAAAAGCTTTTCAGCAAATTGTGGACATTCTTGGTTAAAATACCCAGCTGGACAAGCAGAGTGGTATTTCTACTATTCGTTAATACTGTTATACAGACAGAGTCACAGAGATCTGCCAAAGGTTCCCTTGAGTCTTTACTGAACACTGACCGGGTAACTTATGTGAAGATAATCCTGAGCCTGGGGAGACTCACCGGAATTTAACAGGCAGAACAGTCCTGAAGCTCACACAAGGCTCACAGTAGGTTGTGTGTCCACCAACCAGAGTAGAAAAGTCTCATAACACATGAGGTGTTGTTTAAAGTATTCATGGAGTTATTGTCTTAACAATAAGGGGAAATTGGCCCCAGACTAAAAGCTGATCTTGTCCAATCTAAGAAAAAGCACAGGAAAATCTTGACAAGATCAAACAATATTTTATGCTGTGTGTTTATGAAGTATGACATTTCCACCATACCTTTCATGTTTGGTGAATTAAATAAGAAAAAGAGAATTATAAAATAATGATAATTATCTTATTTTTGATTAAAATTGAACTTCCAGAATATACATTTCAGAAATAAAGACATTAACTTTGCTCATGAAAATGTTATGTGAAGTTTTTTATTAGTTTGAAAAACTAAAAGAAGCTAAAATGCATATTTAATATCAATGAACTATGATTGCCAACAAACCCATCATAAAATTAATAGCATTATTTCTTTGGACTTTTCTGGTTTAGGTAATTAATGAAAGAATTTACCAGTTTCACAATAGTGTTTTAGCTTCTAAGCAGCTCTTTGCTACTTATTTGCATTTTATAGCATTTCACTAAGATCATTACGAAATAAGTGGTCTTCTGCTTAAGATTGTTGAGGATAAAAAATGTTCCATTCATTCTTGAATATTTTTAAAGCTTACTGTATCTACAATGATGAACTCTCTTTTGAATCTATACTTAATTTCCACCTTATAAATTTAATTAAACAGAAGCTGCTGTAATTCTTACTAAAGCACCTATGATTTAGAGTGCTAACATAAGTGTTGCATTTTCATGCATTTGTCAACAGCTTCAAAATATTAAAAACTAGAGGCCCAGTGCACGGGATTCAGGCACTGGTGGGGCGTGTGGCCTGCAGGGATCTGCCTGCTGTGGGAGCACCACTCATCCTGGTCAGCCAAGAGTAGCTCCCACTATGGGAGCACACTGACCACCAGTGGGGAGCTCCTGCACTAAGCATCTGCCCTCTGGTGGACAGTGCATGTCATAGTGACTAGTTGACTGGTCGTTCTGGTCATTCCATTGTTTGGTGGCTGAGCTTTTTTTATATAGGATAGTGCATTCATGTATTATTTTACCTTGTCATCAGAAGATGGATTGTATGATTTAAAGAATGTTCTATAAATATATTTCATACAGAATATCATTAGACACTGTATTTTCAAATTCAGTTATTCTCATATATAATGAGTATGCATTTATGTGTGTGTGTATGTGTGTATGCATTTTCACTAATAAGAAAGGACAAGGGTTGAAACAATTATATTTTTGAGGGATAAATCAAGCTCTGAAACCATTTAAATATTTAGATACTTTATTTTTTTCTCCAGGCATGACACATCTAATTATGCACACTTGTTTTGTTTTTCTAGTTAGTTCAGGAGCCTCATAAAAGAAATTTTAAATGTTTTATTTTGCTTTTCTATAATAGGGCACTATTCAATGAAAAATGATTTCTACTCAATTTGCTGCGATCAATGAGTAAACAATTAAAATATTTACTTAAGCAGCATTCATTCTATGTTCTTATATCATTTATATCTCAGAACATTATTACATGAAAAAATTTAAAAAATCATCATTTTATTATCTTATCACTCAGTGACTCCACATTTGTTAGCTATTTGCAAGACTAGAGGGCCAATAGCTTTCTTCTTTATCTATGAAACTAGAGGCCTGGTGCATGAAATTTGTGCATGGGTGGGGGGTGTTCCTCAGCCCGGCCTGTACCTTCTCTAATCTGGAACATCCCTCTCTCAATCCAGGACCGCTGGCTCCTAGCCGCTTGCCTGCCTGCCAGCCTGATCACTCTAACTGCTCTCCCCTGCCACGCTGATCACCCCTAACCACCTCTGCCTTGGCCCCACCACCATGGCTTTATTAAAAAGGACTTTTGGTCTAATTAGCATATTACCCTTTTATTAGTATAGATAGAGGCCTAGTGCACAGGTAGGGGCCAGGTAGTCTGCCCTGAAGGGGGTCCTGGATCAGGGTAGGGGTCTCCTTAGGGGGTGGGGACAGGCTGGGTGAGGGGCCTGGGACAGTTTGCAGGCCAGCCACACCCCGGTTGGGTTGGGAGTCACTGTTGAGGGGTGGTGCCAGCCTGGGCAAGGAGCCTGGGGTAGTTTACAGGCTTGCCACACCCCTGATTGCCCAATTGGGGTGGGAGGACCTTGCTGGGGGGCAGGGCCGGCCTGGGTGAGGGGTGTCCTGGAGTTTTCATGCAGCCATGCCCCCATCAGGGTGGCAGTCCCTGCTGGGGGCTGTGGTTGGTCTGGGTGAGGAGCTGATGGCCGTTTTAAGGCTGTCCACACCACCATTGGGGTGAGGGTGCCCACTCAGGGCAGGGCTGGCCTGGGTGAGGGGCTGATGGCCGTTTGCAGGCTGGCCACTACCCTGGTTTTGTTAGAATGGATGTCTGGAAGATGTCTGGTCTAATTAGCATATTACCCTTTTATTAGTATAGATGTTAGCAACTTGGGTGATTCTAAATAAAGCCATGTAATTTTTCTCATTTCTCAATGACTACAAGTAGGTTTACTACATGCATAAATGAAGAGTATATGATGATACTAGTAGGTAGGCTTATTTATCTGAACAGTTTTTATTTGTTTGTTTGTTTGGTTTTTAGGTGCTAAATGGTTTGGGTCAGTTACCGGTTTCAGAGAGCTGTTCCATGCTGATAAATGAGTTAAATTAGAAAATTTAATAATGTAATTTTAAATCTGTATTAACTTATGTTTTGTGCAAAAATGTTATGGGAAAGTTCAATTTTTCAAATTCTTTTTGGAAAAAAAGAGGGATGATAAAGGATTATGTTTCTTTACAATTTTTCTTTTCAGGCTTACTGGGACTTGAGGGAAAATTGTGTCTCATATATAGTCTCATCATTTCAAAATATCAAAATATCTTAACATGGTTTTTATTATGTAGACTTTTGTTACAACATATATAGATTCATAGAAGTTGATAAGATAATACAGAGAATTCCTAAATATTCATACCCATGTTACTCACTTATTATTAGATTACTGGAGGCATAGTGCATGAAATTTGTGCACGGTGGTGGGGGGATTCCCTCAGCCTGGCCTGCACCCTCTAGCAATTCAGGACCCGTAGGGGGTTGTTTGACTACTGGTTTAGACCTGATCCCAGTGGACCTAAATTGGCAGTGGGACATCCCTCTCACAACCTGGGACAGCAGCCTCCTAACCGTTCACCTGCCTGCCTGATTTCCCCTAACCACCTTTTCCTGCCTGCCTGATCGTCCCTAACCACTCACCTGTCTGCCTGATCACCCCTAACTACCACTGCCTGCCTGCCTGATCACCCCTAACTGCCTTTGCCTCATCCCCTGCTGCCACGGCTTCATCTGGAAGGACATTCAGCTGTTGGGTCTAATTAGCATATTATGCTTTTGTTGTTAGAATATGGTATATGAGTTACAATTAATAAACTAATATTGGTACAGTAATATTAAATAAAATCCATATATTGTAGTTTTTGTCTAATTTCCTTTTTATGTTCCATGATAACATTCAGGGTACTACATTACATTTATTAGTCACATATCCTTAGAATACTCTTAGCTATGACAGTTGAATGTCCTTCAATTGAGATTTCCTGATATTTTTCTCATGATTAGATTGGAATTATAAGTTTTGAGGAGGATGAACATAGGCATAAAGTTTCATTTTCATCATATAAAAGGCCTAATCTATCAACATGATCATCACTATTAATGTTAGCCTTCTACACCTAGCTAAAGTTCATTTGCCAATTTTCTCCCCTGTAATATTATTCTTTTCCCTTTAATTTCCATATACTCTTCTTTGAAATGGAGTCACTATACACACTATACTTAATTATGCTTTTACTCTTTAACGGCAGAGTATTTTCCTAAATTATTAAAAATTCTTCTGCATGGAATATTTATTTTTTAATCTCATTAAAATTAATTTACCCAACCATTTATTTATATCAGTTTGGAGAAATGGATATTTATTTTAAAGTTGGGGAATAGCCCAATGCTATTTTATTTATTTTATTCCTCAAACTTTTCTAGTTTTAGCCACTGAGAGCCTTTTCAGTGGGCTGCTGTGTTTCATTCTGTGTAGATTATATATATACTAGAGCTCCAGTGCATGAAATTCATGCACTAAACGGGATGGGGGAGTCCTGCGCCCTCTTGCAGTCCTGGAGCCCTTGGGGGATGTCTGTCAGCTTAGTCAGATATCCTTAGTGCTCTGCTGTGCTTGCCAGCCATGAGCCTGGTTTCTGGCTGAGCTGCGCTCCCCTTGTGGGAGCACACTGACCACAGAGGGCAGCTCCTGCGTTGAGCATCTGCCCCCTGGTGGTCAGTGTGCATCATAGCGGCCCATAGCTCTACCGTTCAGTCGATTTGCATATTAACCTTTTATTATATAGGATTTTTTTCATCAATGTATGTGTGTGTGAGTGTGTGTATTTTGCATTTTAAAATGTACTAGGCTCATCATTTTTATGATGAGATTCAGAATCAACAATTTTTCTAAGCAGCACCAGTTCCTTTTATTGGAGAAGATCAGTCAAAACCAAGAGCTGATTGCTAATTGTGCTGTTGCTACTGAGTTATCATTTATTTTAGGCCGTCTCTTCTGACATATCAAGGATGTGTGTATATATATATATATATATATCCCTCTACTAACACATACACTAATACATAACTATAAATATTTCTAGGTAAATATGGAAAGCTAACCATGAGTTCTTTCTGATGTCTTCAACTCTAATCTATTGCCATATAGATCATTCTAAGGTCCTTCCCTTACTAACCTGTAATTCTTAGGCCATTAGTGAGAAATAAGCCTCTCACTCTCTGGCATTCATTTATTTAGTTGTGCAAATCAAGGAGATAACTGTACTATAATGTATCATTATCAGAAATGTGAACTCATGTCTTCATGGGCAGCACTGTTTACAGCTATATTACTGTTCTGTGTGTTGTTCCTTTGCATTTGGTCTTATAGATCCCACCTATTTCCAGGTAACTTAGATGGGCATCTTTTCCTTCCATCCCCAAACTAAGGTTGTTTCATACATTTGAGATACAGTTAGATTCTTCTGTCAGAGTTTACATTCATTCCTGTAGTCTCTAGCCTCCTAAATGGTTTTAAAATATTTGCATGTATTAGAGTTTATTTCTGTGATGTAAAGTGGTATGGGTTTTGTCAAATATATAATATCATATGTACATGATTATAGTGCCTTATCAATCCCCATAACCTTTCTTAACTGGTCCTCCTTTTGTCCCCCAAACCTCTGATAACCACTGATTTTTTTTAACTGTTTCTAGATTTTCTTTTTCCAGAATGCCACATAATAGGAATCACAAACTATATAAGCTTTTTAGTCTGTCATCTTTCCCTTAGCAAGATGCATTTACATTTCCTTTATATGTTTTTTTTGTGTCTTAATCATTTATTTTGTCAGTGAATGAGTTCTATTGCATAGATGTCCCATAGTTTGCTTATCAATTCACCTAAGAAGGACATCTCATTTGTTTCTAGTATTTGATGATCATGAATAAAACTTTTATAAACATTTTTGTGCAGATTTTTGTTTGGACATAAGGTTTGAAATCAATTTGGCAGATCACTAGGAACACAATTACTGCATCGTATAGCAAGACTGTGTTCAGCTTTGTAAGAAGCTGCTAAACTGTCTGCCAAAGTGGCTGCAACATTGTTCATTCCCAGCAGGGATAAAGGAGAATTTTTGTTTCTTTAATTTCTTGCCAGAATTTGGTATTATCAGGTTTTTGGATTATAGTCATTTTAATAGGTGTGTAATGGTATCTCATTCTTAGTTTTAATGTGCAATTCCATGATGGCACAGAATGTTGAGCATCTTTTCACATTCTCATTCATCATTTATATATCTTATTTGTAAGGTCTTTTCAGATCTTTTTTTCTTTTTATTCAATGTTATTATTTTTATTTATTGTTGAGTTTTAAGAATATCTTATATAATTTTATACAAAACTTTATATGTGTTTTGTATTTTAAAAAATATATAGTTTTATTGATTTCAGGGAGGAAGGGAGAGGGAGACAGAGATAGAAACATCAATGATAGGAGAAAATCATTGACCGGCTGCCTCCTGCACACCCCATACTGGGGAACACCTCACCCTGGGGATTGAGCCCGCAATGCCATCATGTGTCCTGACCAGGAATTGAACTGTGACCTTTTAGTTCATAGATCAACTCTCAACCACTGAGCCACGCAAGCCGGGCCTGTATGTGTATGTGTGTGTGTGTGTGTGTGTGTGTGTGTGTGTGTGTATACATATATACATATGTTTTTTCTTATAGTAAATGACTAATCCTTTCCTTTTCTGAACAATATCTACATCATAGCAAAATGTTTCCATTTCAATAGACTCTCAAATCAATTACATTTTCCATAATTTGTAGTTTTGGTTTTACATCAAAAAAATACATCACCAAACCAAGAAATAAAGCAATTGTCTAGAATTTTTTCTGAGTTTTCTAGTGTTGTTTTATATTTAGTTTAAAGTGTACTATGAGTTAATTTTGTCTTGTCATCTGTCTCTAGGTTGATTTATTTCGTATACAATGTCTAATTTTTTTTAGAACCATTTGCTGAAAAAGATGTCATTTCTCCATTGAATTTCCTTTACTCCTTTTGCCAATTTTTTTTTGCTATATTTTAAATTTAGTTTATCGGCTCACTATCTGTTTCATTAATTGATATGTATGTTCTTTTGCTAAATACCATGATAGATTATCATAAGTCTAAAAGTAGGGTAGTATTAGTTCTCAAGCATTATTATTAATTCGTATTTTATTTGTTATTTTTGGGATCCTGTTTTTCCAAATAAAATTTAGAATTAGTTTGTAGATGTTTATAATATAGCTTCTTTGGATTTTTATTGGAGTTGTCTTAGACCTAGAAATCAATTTAGGAATAATTGCCATTTTAAAATATCATTTTCCTATTGAACATGAAATTACTCTGCTTATTTAGATGTTCTTTGATAACTTTTATCAAAGATTTCTAACTTTTTTACAAAATTTGCTTATATTTTGTTAGAGATATACCTATATGCTCTTTATTATTATAATAGATGTACTGTGCTAATGCTAATTAAAAGATGGTAGAGTAGCAACATTAATTTCAGATAGAGCTGACTTCAGAACAAAAAAAATCAGGTTTTAAAAGAGGCATTACAAATTAATAAGGGATTGATTCTCCATGAAGACATAATTTTTTAGCCTATATTTTTTAATGTTAGGTTGACTTCTCATTAGAAACTATCACAGTATTTGGGAGGACTAACATTGCATATGCAGAATTACCCAAATATTGCTAATTCTACTAATAATTATTTTATTTATATCAGATTATTATTCAAATAATTAATGTTACTAAATTATATTGTGTGGGTCTAACTTTGAAAAGATCTTCAGTGCGATAAATAGAAAACAGGATAAAATGGCATTGCTCATTAAATAAGCAAAATTTATATAAAACCATCTGTTTTTAATTGTTATACATAGATATAGTGTTTTTGGAAATGTGTGTTATATATTTATATTTTTATATGCTTATGTACAATTAATCTTTGTAAAATTCAATGAGTTAGAATAAGACTGCTTTGGACATTGTCTGATACTATAGAATAAAAAAAATTGTTTGAAAGAAGCAATAAATGAATGAGAAAGTGAATGCATGATGTTTGGCTTCAGATATTAGTTGTTTTGTTCTTAGCTCTTTGGACCACCATTTATAAAGGGTATTATGGATACAACCAGACTCATTGAGAAGCATACTTAGTTGTTACTATACTTTTCCTTCACTGATCTCAGATATAGGGAATACTATTAGAACGGTGATAAAATATTAAATAAGTGGAAAGCTATAGTGAGAGAATGTGTTAGAATAAGCTGTCCTCAAACCAGGAAAGTCAGAAAAAACTTAATATCAACATTGACAAAAAACACAAATCCAATTACAGTGAAAGAGTAAAGAAAATATTTTATTTAAAAAAAAGAAACACTCTTGGAATGCAAAATACTTGGAACTCAAACATGATTAAGAAAATACAGTAGCTGCTGTTTTGCCCCAAAGTGTACCTATAATTATATTTAGACTGAGCTGTGGTGACATTTGGGATCCAGAATTAATATAAAAACTTCTTACAATTTCCTACTATGTCTGCTGTATATTTCACACAGTAAACTGTAAAAATATCAGGGAAACTTCCAGGCTTGGAAACAAGGAAGTGCATATTGACCAGCTCCACCTGGGAAAAAGCACAGCACATTGTCCTCAAATTGAGTCACTGTCTTGCATTTCACAGAATGAATCTTCAGCGAAAGGCCCGGATTGTTTCCTGCATACCCAGTACAGAATAATGCATTTGAAGTGACAAAAGGATGCACTCAATGCTCCCACACAAAGGCTACAGAGAGTTCTGTGTAAGAGATTCAGGTCCTAATGAAACAATGAAGAGCCCTGCAAAAGGTAGCTCAAATTGAGCTCTTTGCTTTCTTATAAATGAGTCTGGCAAACGTCCCAAATGATTACTGCTTTTATAAAGCAATATCTATTTGAATGGTGTGGCTGAAATTGGAGTGAGAATAAAGGAGCCTAGTCTCAGACCATCAAACTTCAGAAGGAAGGCAGGGGAGGGGCGTGAGGGCAGATGGGGGGTGAGGAAGAGATCAACCAAAGAACTTGTATGAATATAAGCATAACCAATGCACACAGACAATAAGTGAGTGAAGGCCTGGGTTGGCACATGGGGATAGGCTGGGAGAGGACAATGTGGGGAAAAAGGGGACATATGTAATACTGAAAAGGGTTAACTAGCTAGTTTAAGTAGAAAGAGGGTCCAGGAAGGATGGAAGTATTTCTGGCATGAACAATTAAAGCATTCATAAGTTGATCTAAACAGCCCTGACCTAAGGGGTAAAAAAACATATACGGCCAGGACAAGTGAGAGAGGGTCCATGGGAGAGGAATGCTTAGATGGGGACTTCAAAATGCCAACACGCTTATCTTATTTGTAGGATAAAGAAATGTTGCAAGATAAGGGGAGAGAGGCGCGGGGAACCATGTGGGCTTTGAGCTTTGAAACTAATACCATGTAGCAGAATGACCAATGAGGAAACCAAGGGGTTCCTAAATCAAGGAAGGGTCCAATTAGAAAGGTCAGGTTCAGACAAACAACTGCAGCATATATAAACTGGAGACAAAGGGTCAAGAGGCATATTTTTTAGATTAACTTTCCCATTACGGGGGGTTGGGGGTCCTATTCTCATTTTGGGGCTGCTCTTTAAGGAGTCCCATTTGGGGAACCCTCTGACCCTATGGAATTTGTATCTGCTTCCAATAAACTTCTACATTTTTATTAAAGAAGACTTTATGTTGACAAGTTTATTCTTCAAACTTCATAAGGCAAGAACCCATGGACAAAGTCTGCACCCTGAACCCCATGTGTCAATACTTTCAACAATAAAGAATTAAAAATAAATTTAAAAAGCCTAGTTTCATTTCTAATATAAAGGTTGTGGACATTGCTTTCTTTCCAGTGTGGCCAAAGTATTTTCAAGATGTTTTGCAACTTTGTTAATCTACTATAAAACTCTTTGAGATCTTACTCAATAGGGACACCAAAGATTTCATTATTTTGAATAGGCAAATAAAAAGATGACTTTTAAACTTTTTATTCAAACCTAAAACTAATGAAATGGATTATGTAATATAAAAAGAATTAAACAATACTTCAAACTTTATAATTACATAAAACAAAGGGAAAATTATCACTGACGTTTCCCTTGACTTTTGACTTTAATCGTCTGATAATTCAATAATTCGTATCTCCCTTATAAGATACTAGAGGCTCAGTGCACAAAAATTTGTGCACTGGAGTGGGGGGTGGTCCCTCAGCCCAGCTTGCCCTCTATCACATACTGGGAGCCCTAGGGAATGTTATACTCCCTGCTCCCTGTTCCCCTTGGGGAGCAGGCCTAAGCCACAGTCTGTTCTCCCTTTGTGTGAGGCGACCGGACTGATCAGGGGAAGGCCACAGCCCCATCACTCCACTGCTGCAGCCACTGCCAGTCACCGCAGCCACCAAGGTGTTTTCATCAACACGGACTCCAGTCCCTTCACCATGAAAAAATGACAACTTTCTTTAGGCATTTTCAAGATGTGTCTTTCATAGGATATGACATTTCTTAGCCCTCCAGCAGCGGACCTTCCTGTTTTACTCCAGGAGTGAGGTGAAAAACCCTAGATCACCTATTTGGATTCTTATTACCCAAGTTACTAAGAATATTACCAGTGGCATACAGGGAGCTAAGCCAATGAGCAGTCAGAAAAGGTGTTTCCTCTGTAGTTCACACCAATTGCTGGTTTGGCCCCTGCCCAGGCCTCAGGCCTCTGGGCAGGGGACTTCCAGCTCCCTCAATCATCGGCTCAGCCCCTGCTCCCCATGATCGCTGGCTCTGCCCCTGCTCCCCACCATCACCAGCTCCCTCCCTGCTCCCTGCAATTGCGGGCTCCGCCCCTGCACAGGCCTAACTCCTCTGGCCAAGGCCTTAGACCTGAGCAGGGGATCCCCAGCTCCCACCATCACCGTCTCCGCCCCTGCTACCCCCAAGGCAGTAGGACTGGGCAGGGGACCCACAGCTCCCTGCAATCTCTCACTCCGCCCCTGCCCAGGCCGAATGCCTGTGGCCCAGGCATTAAGCCTCGGCAGGGGACCCCGAGCTCCCCATGATCCCCAACTCAGCCCCTGTTCCTGTGATCTCCTGCTATGCCCCTTCCCCAGGTCTAATGCCATGAGCAGGGGACCCCCAGCTCCCCACAATGACAAGTTCTGCCCCTGCCCAGACCTAATGCCTCTGACCAAGGCATTAGGCCTGGGCAGAGGACCCCCAGCTCCCACCATCCCGGGTCCACCCCTGCTACCCGTGATCGCTGGCACTGCCCCTACCCAGGCCTAATGCCTCTGGACAAGACATTAGGCCTGGTCAGGGACCACCAGCTCTCCATGATTGCCAACTCGGCCCCTGCTCCCTACAATTGCAGGCTCCACCCCTACCCAGGTCTAACGCCTCTCACCAAGGCGTTAGGCCTGGGCAGGGAACCCCCCAGCTCCCCGTGATTGCTGGCTCTGCCCCTGCCCAGGTCTATTGCCTCTGACTGAGGCATTAGGCCTGGGCAGGAAATCCCCAGCTCCCTGCCATCACCAGCTCCGCTCCTGTTCCCTACTATTGCTAGCTCCCCCCCTGCTCCCCACCATCCTGGCTCCTCCCATGCCCAGGCCTAATGCTTCTGACCTAGGTGTCAGGCCTTGGCAGGGGACCTCTCTGCTCTGATTGCAGGCTCCAATAGCTGATAGCCACTGGGGGGCCTATGTATGCAAATTAACCACCATCTATGTTGGCAGTTAATTTGCATATTGTGCTGATTAGCCAATGGGAGGCATAGTGAAGGTATGGTCAATTAACCTGTTTGTCTATTATTAGATAGGATAATTTATGCAGAAGACATAGCATAGAAATTTAGCAATAAATAAAATGTTTAGGTATTTAAATTTGGCAGTCATGCAATAAAACAAATACTTAATACCTTAATGATACTTTATTTTCAATTTTGGCTCAGTTATATTGAAAGGAGTTTTAGGGACAAACTAAGCAGGTTTATGGAGTTTTAGGAATAAAAAGGGTCCATGGGGAAGGAATGCATAGGTGAGGGCTTGGAGCCACCAGAAGGCATACATTCACAAAGAAAAAAAAAGTGCCACAGGATAAGGGGAGAGGAAGACATCTATTCACAGAAGATAAGGAAAAGCCACAGAGTATGGGGAAAAAGAAAACAAACTCTCACAGAGGAGAGAGAAATGCCTGATAAGTGGCAGAAAGAGGAAAACAGATTTTCACAGGAGATAGAGAAATGTTACAAGATAAGGGGGAGAGAGGGAGTGGGGCACCATGTGGGGTTTGGGCTTTGAAGCTGATATTCTGTAAAAGGAGTGACCAATTAGAAGGGAGCATAAAGAAAAGAAAAAAACTACAGCTTTTATAATCCTTAGAAAAAAAGGGCTTTGTGGGTTACTCCCTACGTGGGAGTCTGTACTTGCTGCCAATAAATTTCCACCCTTCTATCTACCAACTTTTCATTCTTTGAATCCATCTGGACAAGGACCAAGGAAAGAAATCATCCTTGCATCCTGCTCAGAAAAAGAACCCGAATCAATATTATGAATATTATTGAACAATTCTCATTCCATATATAGGTCAACAGTGGGTATTTTTTGTTTATTTTTAAGGATTTACTGAAATTCAGCTCTGTGATTTCTGGTTGAGAAAATTGTTTACTTTGTGTGACATATTGGGCTGCTTTGATCTTTTCTTAAAAAATCAGTTTATCTATCTGAACTTTCTTCATCTGTAAGGATTAGAGGTAGTCTTTCCCTTCTTAAATGGTTCAGAGACCAGAAAATTGAATGTAGCTTATTTGGTAAGAGTAAGTGAGACACTAGAATTATACTAGCTCCAGGCAGGTGAGAGAATAGGAGGTTTGCCTTAAGGATACATACCAATTTAGGTTTGCCTCAGGAGCTAGTGATTCACTCCCTCTTGACAAAAATATGTAAAACTTCCAGGGTACAAACTCTTTGGATTAAGATCAAAATCTAGACTTTTCATTGAAGACCAGAGATGTGAATAAATAAAAACTGAAAGTTACATCAGGACGGTATATGTAAAAGATATATGGAGAGGGAAGACATTAGCATCATGACACATAATGATTGACTAGCTCTTTAAATAAATGTTCAGTATACATTTATAATAAAATAATTTTATGAAAAATATTATCTTAATTCCCCAAATGCACATTTTAAATTTAAAATGTCCTTTCCTATTATTTCCAGAAAATTATGACTCTTACAAACTTAGGAAAGACTCCATTATTCATTGTCTACAATGAAGCTTCTAGGAAAATATAATAAATGAGAAATATATAATGCAGTCCTTAATAGGGTATGCATTTGATTACAAAATAAAAGTATCACAAATATAGGAAATAAATATCAATTGCCCATTTCCGGTTAGTATTTTTAAGAAATGGCTTGCTCATTTTGTTGATCACATTTTGATAGATATAATAAATGTATACATGTTGAAGCTTTTCTAATTTATTATCTTTTAAAATTGTCCTACTAGGAAGAGTGATGTTCTAAGTAATGAAATTATTGTATCAGTTAATAGTGATTAATCAAAATTTTGACATTATTCCCAGAAATTCTATTTTAGTGTTAATTCTTCCAGTAACTATGAAGATTATATATATACATCAACTACTCCTCATTATTTTTCAGTAAGCAACATAGACAATAACAAAAGAAAAATAAGCTCATTGATATAGACAAAAACTTGAATTTCAAAACATAATTTTTAACCATCCTATTATCGATATAATAATTGGTTTAACAATTAATACAACTATATTATGAAATTCCATTTTCAAATGCATACAATGCCTGATTTACCTTAAATATGTCAAAATATTAACAAAGATTGTTTGGAAAAACCGAGGAAGAAGTAAATGAAACTACCAAAATACATTAAAATTTATATCATCCTGTGGGAAAATTCCCAACAGAGGCTAATATGCTGCTACCTGTTGGAAAACAAGTTATAGCTCATATGTATTAAATCAGAATGTTTCAATATTACATCTATGCAAGCCATGGAAAGCAAGAGTATGTTTGTTGGACAAAAATTAATCACTTAGATTTCCAATTATTATTTATATTTGTAATAGGAGTCCATGATGTATTACCAATGATCTGAGTATTGGACTTGCTTTAGATGTTTTCGAATTTTATTCACATTATTTTTTCTCCAATAATACAAAAAATATAATTTATATTTTACCTTTTCTAATTTTCTCCTGACTACTTTAATTTTAAATTTTCTGAAAATAAATCTAAATCTCCTTTCTTCAATTTATTATGTTACTATGTTAGGCTTTTACAACAGCTTCCAAACTGTTCTTTTAGTCTTGTAAGCCTCTTAATTTCTAAAGACAACATATTTATCAATAACATTGTACTGTGCATTAATATCCTTAAAGTAAAAAAAGGTTATTCCTAACAAACTAATAAAGCTAATAACTACATTCTTCTTGACTCCATTCATGATTATATATAAAAAACATTAATATTATACCACATCCATACTGATGGTAAAAACCAAACCTATAATTTAAGATATAATGTTAGGTAACTATAACTATGAAGAGAAGACAAAGTTAGGGAATTGAAAAAAAATAGCTCCCAGGTATAGTCTATTTTTTTAAAATTTATTTTTATTGTTAAATGTATTTAAATGTATTACTTATGACCCCTCCTTTTTTCCCCCATTGACCCCTCTACCTCCCACTCACAAGGCCTTTACCACACAATAGTCTGTGTCCACGGGCTATGCATATATGCATATAAGTTCCTTGGTTTATCTCTTCCCACCCACCACTCACCTTCAACTTCCTTCTGAGATTCCCCACTCTGTTCCATGCTTCCATGTCTCTGGACCCACTCTGTTCATCAGTTTATTTTGTTAATTAGATCACACATATGAGATCATGTGATATTTGTCTTTCTCTGACTGACTTATTTCAGTTAGCATAATGTTCTCCAGGTCCCTCCATGCTGTCTCAAAGGGTAAGAGAGCCTTTTTTTTTTTTTTTTTTTTTACAGCTGCATAGTATTCCATGATATAAATGTAACACAGCTTTTTTATCCACTTATCTACATATGGTAACTTGGACTGTTCCCAGAACTTAAGTATTATAAATTATGCTGCTATGAACAGTGCATCTTTCAGTCTTTTCAATAAATTGTTTTGGGAAAGTTAGACAAATACAAGCAAAAAAAAAAAAATAAAACTAGACCACAAACTTAACACCATATACAAGAATAAACTCAAAATGGAAAGAGACTTAAATGTAAGTCAGGAAACCGTAACAATCCTAGAAGAAGCCATAGGCAGCAAAATCTCAGTATTTGTCCTTGCAATATGTTGGTGGATACATTTCTGAAGGCAAGGAAACTAAAGAGAAAATAAAGAAATGGGACTACATCAAAATAAAAGGCTGCTGTACAGCAAAAGAAACCATCAACAAAATGAAAAAGGAGCCCACTGTATGGGAGAACATATTTGTCAATGATACGTCTGATAAAGGGTTAATACTCAAAATATATAAGGAATTCATACAACTTAACAAAAGGAAGATAAATAATCCAATTAAAAAGTGAGGAAGGGACCTAAATAGACACTTCTCCAAAGGGAACATACAGGTGGCAAGCGACATATGAAGGCATGCTCAAAGTCACTGATCATCAGAGAGATCCAAATGACAATGAGGTATCAACTCACATTTGTCAGAATGGCTACCATCAATAAATAAATAAATAAATAAATGGCAAGTGCTGGACAGGATGTGGAGAAAAGGGAACCCTATTATACTGCTGGTGGGAATGCAGACTGATGCAGCCACTATGGAAAACAGTATGGCATTTCCTTAAAAAATTGAAAATGGAACTCTCATTTGACCCAGTGTTCCCACTTCTAGTAGTATATCCTATGTTCATAGGTTTAATCTATTTTAATAAAATTTTATAAGCTCTTCTTACCACACTGAAATAACATTTTTAAATTATCTGTTTTAATTTGCTTTTATGTAAAGCATCTGTATACATTTAAAATCTAGTTATCTATTAACTGAGATGTTTATATATATACATATATATGTATATATACATATATATATATATATGTTAAGTTAAACATATTTGATTTGCATTAATATAAATTTAAAGTGAGTTAGTAACCAATAAATAAATAGCTATATTCAGTTTATGTTCTGGAAATATGAAAATATGCATTTTCCCTTGAGAAACACTTAGAAATGCTGGATGAAACAGAATACCTTTCAATGCATACTGTATCTTATAAAACAAATAAAATACTAATGAAATAGTAATGAACCATAAATGAAGAAGGAACTACATATTTTGTAACCCCATTAACCTAGATCTTTCATTTTTAAACATAGTCCCAGGATACATAGTATGTAATAGGCAAAACCACTGTGGAAAATCACTTCGAATGTAATGTGTAGACATAGAAATGTGAATGGAAAATATATATTTAAGCTGAAATTAGTAAACTATAAAAAAGATCTAAGGAAAGCACACAGAATCCATATACAGGTGGGGGAAAACATATGGCATTTTTAAATAGAAGATAGATTGTACATCAAAAAAGTATCATAAGATAGGGTTGAGATAATTAGGAAGATACTGAAATTTAAAAAAAATTGCCCAAGTACTAACCAGTTATGGTACATTTACACAATGAAATACTACTATGCCATTAAAAAAGAGAAGAAGAAAAAGAAAGAAAGAAAGAAAGAAAGAAAGAAAGAAAGAAAGAAAGAAAGAAAGAAAGAAAGATAGAAAGGAAGGAAGAAAAGAAACAGTAAAATTTTACCCTTTGCAACAGCATGGATGAACTTGGAGAGAATTATGCTAAGTGAAATAAGCAGTCATATGTGCAATTTAATGAAAAAACAAGAAAATAAAGAAAAACTCATAGATAGAGAACAGGCAGAAAGTTGTGGAGGTGTTGGGCTGTTGTAGGGGTTGGGGAGATTGAGCACAAAAAAAAATTTGAGAAAAAACTCATGGACATGGACAACAGTATGGTGATTTCAGGGGTATGGGAGTAGGTGGAGATATAGGGTATCCTCCAGGAACAAAATAATACAAGCAGGAAAAAAAGCAGTAGTATATAAGAGGCAATCTGAGCAACTAAGTTGGTGAACATATATATAACTGGAATAAACATCCATTTAAAAGTCATATTTCATGGTATAAATGTACCATAGCTCTTTTATCCACTCATCTACTGATGGACACTTGGGGTGTTTCCAGATTTTGACTAGCTTATATAATAAAAGCCTAATATGCTAAGTGTTCGGTCTACTGGTTGGCTGTTCAACCAATCAAAGCATAATATGCTAATGAAATGCTAAGGCTGCTCAACTGCTCGCTGTAATGTGCACTGACGACGAGGGAGTAGACACTCTGATCTGTAGGTTAGCTTGTGGCTAGGGTCTGGCTGATCAGGACTGAGCGAGTCAGGCTAGATAAGCCTTGGAGCCCTCTCGTGGTCCCTCTCCAGCTGGGCAACCTCCCATGTCCCTCCTCAGCCCTGATCCTGCACCGGTGGGGTCCATCAGCCTAGCCTGAACTCTCTCTCGCAATCCAGGACCCCTCAGGGGATATTGGAGAGCTGGTTTCAGACCGAATCCGCAGGCCAGGCCGAGGGACCCCACTGGTGCTTGAATTTGTGCGCTGGGCCTCTAGTTATAAATAACACTGCTGTGAACTTAGGAATGCATACAGTCTTTCTGATTGGTGTTTTGGGATTCTTATAATATATTCCCAGTAGTGGGAATGAATACTAGGTCAAAAGGCAGTTCCATTTTTAATTTTTGGAGCAAACTGTTTCCCACACTGGCTGTGGTACAGTTGTAATTAGCTAATCCTATCTAATAATAGAGAAACATGGTAATTAACCATAACTTCGCTACCCTTCCCATTGGCTAATCAGCGAGATATGCAAATTAA
>NW_006299512.1:85613-86785 GCF_000327345.1 Myotis davidii
GTGGGGGGGGACTTGCAGCGTTAGGGACTTGCATCACTGTCACAATCCATCAGGAGGCCTGGGGCCAGGCTGAGGCCTCCGCGAGCTCCAATGGATCAGCCATGGTGAACAGAGGAATCAGGGGGGCTGGTGGGAGGACTGGGCTGGCTGTCAGGCTGTAGGGATCACCAGCTCATCTCCTGCTGCTCGGGGGCTCAGGTATGCGGGAAAGTGTCTTACCTCCTTGCCCATGTGCTGGTCCGGCAGCTGATGGAATGCGCTGCCCGCTGGGGCCACTCACACTGGGGCAGGTAGGTCGCAGTCGTGCTGTCAGTGCTTCAAGCCCCAGCAGCAGCGGCAGTGGCAGCGGCAGTAGCAGCAGCAGCAATACCCGCGACCTACCCACCCTGGCGTGAGCGGCTTCCAGCGGGGAGCACGTTTCATCAGTGGCCGGCCTGGTGCACATGAATGTAAGTGAAGTCACCAGCACCTGCTTTCCCGCAGGCCTGAGCCCCCAAACAGCCGGAGATGAGGCGGTGATCCCAATGGCCTGACAGCCTGGCAGTGGAGGCAGTGTTGGGCCTGGGAACTGACAAATGAGCAGAAGATGGCCCTGATTGGGCCTGTTGCTATGACGCCCACTGTAGCCAGCAAACTGCCTGATCAGAGGGTGAGGCCAGAGGCCAACCTGGAGGCCCATCCCCCTGCCGGCCTTCAGCTGATTGGACTCTCACATCCCAATCAAGAGCAGGGTGCACAGAGCCTGGACCCTTCCTGGCAGCCCTGAGTCTGGGTGGTTGAGAATTCTGATGGCCCTGCCCAGAGAGTAGAGGTGCCTGAGGGGCAGGGACAGGGACCACAGGCCTCCAGGGAGCACTGCAGAGTTGGCGATGAGAGGAAAGGGCCTGTGAAGGGGGAGAAGGTAAAGCCAGTGGACATCAGCCCAGAATCCAGCCCTTCCCCTCCAGAGGCAGCAGGACCTAAACCCAGAACCCAAGCCAGAATGAAGACCTAAACCCAGAACCCCAGCCAGGATCAGAAAAGAGCCCTAGAGGCTTCAGGAAGCTCTACACAAAGCTGTGCATTGAGAAACGAGAGACTTCATGAGGCCCTGACCCAGACCACGTGCGGCTGGAGCAGCTCAAGGTGGAGCTGGAGCACACCACGCAGAGAAAGGAGCACTTTGCAGAGAG
>NW_006299512.1:87850-88278 GCF_000327345.1 Myotis davidii
AATTGGTGTCCTTTCAGTCCACAGGCCGATGCTCTATCCACTGAGTCAAACTGGCCAGGGGTTCAGTATTCATTTTTAAACAGATTCAGACCCACAGAAACACCAGCACCCCACCAATGTGCATATAAACACCTATCTATCTATCTATCTATCTATCTATATAAAGAGGTAATATGCAAATTAGGCTGGGGCACAGTAATGGTCACAACTAGACAAGAAGAGGTTGCACACACAGCTGGCGTGGTGGTTGGGGACTTGCAGCGTTAGGGACTTGCATCACTGTCACAATCCATCAGGAGGCCTGGGGCCAGGCTGAGGCCTCCGCGAGCTCCAATGGATCAGCCATGGTGAACAGAGGAATCAGGGTGGGTGGCGGGAGGACTGGGCTGGCTGTCAGGCTGTTGGGATCCACAGCTCATCTCCTCAGG
>NW_006299512.1:88524-116684 GCF_000327345.1 Myotis davidii
GGTGCACATGCATGAAAGTGAAGTCACCAGCACCTGCTTCCCACAGGCCTGAGCCCCCAAACAGCCGGAGATGAGGCGTTGATCCCAATGGCCTGACAGCCTGGCAGTGGAGGCAGTGTTGGGCCTGGGAACTGACAAATGGGCAGAAGATGGCCCTGATTGGGCCTGTTGCTATGACGCCCACTGTAGCCAGCAAACTGCCCGATCAGAGGGTGAGGCCAGAGGCCAACCTGGAGGCCCATCCCCCTGCCGGCCTTCAGCTGATTGGACTCTCACATCCCAATCAAGAGCAGGGTGCACAGAGCCTGGACCCTTCCTGGCAGCCCTGAGTCTGGGTAGTTGAGAATTCTGATGGCCCTGCCCAGAGAGTAGAGGTGCCTGAGGGGCAGGGACAGGGACCACAGGCCTCCAGGGAGCCCTGCACAGTTGGCAATGAGAGGAGAGGGCCTGTGAAGGGGGAGAAGGTGAAGCCAGTGGACATCAGCCCAGAATCCAGCACTTCCCCTCCGGAGGCAGCAGGACTTAAACCCAGAACCCCAGCCTGAATTGGAAGAGCCCTAGGGAGGCTTCAGGAAGCTCTACACAAAGCTGCGCATTGAGAACGAGAGATTTCATGAGGCCCTGACCCAGACCACGCTGTGGCTGGAGCAGCTCAAGGCGGAGCTGGAGCACACCACGCAGAAGAAGGAGCACTTTGCAGAGAGGCCGGCCCTCCTGGAGCTGGAGAGATTTGAGTGCAGGGCCCTGGAGAGCAAGGCTGCTGAGCTGGAAAAGGAGCTGAAGGGCCTGTCCAACCTCTGAGCTGACAACCATTGAGAAACGAGAGACTTCATGAGGCCCTGACCCAGACCACGTGCGGCTGGAGCAGCTCAAGGTGGAGCTGGAGCACACCACGCAGAAGAAGGAGCACTTTGCAGAGAGGCCGGCCCTCCTGGAGCTGGAGAGATTTGAGTTCAGGGCCCTGGAGAGCAAGGCTGCTGAGCTGTAAAAGGAGCTGAAGGGCCTGTCCAACCTCTAAGCTGACAACCAAGTGCCTCAAGGACGAGAATGCAGCCCTGATCCGCATCATCAGCAAACTGTTCAAGTGACCCTGGAGGACTTACCCCTGCACCTGCATTTATATAGCCGCTTCTGCCACACGCACCTCTTCCCCTGTGTGAACACGAGTGACAGGGCTGCTGGGGTGCTCTGAGAAGCCATGACCTCTCCTTGAGATCTCCAGGCTGGGAGGGGAGGAAAGACCCCCCAGGAGCCAAGGGGACAATCTGAGTCCAAGATGGAGACGGGAGGCTGAGACAGGTAGGGGGACCAGGACCACAGGCAGGACCAGAAAGGAACTGAGGACCAGGAAGTGCCAGGACCAGTAGCCAGGACCAGAGTGGCCACCCAGAGGTCCCCTCTCACGTGTGTTGCCACCAGTCACCCCTCCAGCCCCTGAGCAGGGATCTGAGAATGTGCCAAGCATCCCCCCGACCTGGGCCAGGTGAGCCTGTATATAGGGTCCGTGTGCAATAGGGAAGGACGTCTTCCATTTTTTGCTGACCCCTCCCTAATGCTGTCCTGGGCAGGGGGAGAAGATATTTTTCAGACATAGCACAGGCACCACAAATAAAAGTTGTGAAGTTGCCACACAAAAAAAAGAGCCAGCTTGCCTGCCAGATGCCCCTTTCCTGCCCCCCCACCCCTGGCCAGCCCCACTCTCGATCAGCCTGCCCCTCCACAATAGACTCACAGCCCCTCCCGCAGCTGTCCCCCCCTGATCGTACCCCCCATCCCAAAAGGGGAAGGGGCTGGAATGCCAACCACCTGCAGCCCCTCCCCAGGCTGGTCCTGCCCCTGATCCCCCCACCTCAATAGGGGGCAAGGCCTGCTAGCCAATCTCCTGCAGCCCCTCCCAATGCCCAGCCCCACTCCAGATCACCCCCCCATCCCGATCAGGGGCAGAGCGTGCTGGCCAACCACTCATGGCTCCTCCCTGAGGCCACTAGCCCTGATTGGCAACCTCTACCCCATTCAGGGGCATGGCCATCCGGCCCACCAACCACAGCCCCTCCCCATAGCTGGCCCTGCTTCCAATTGGACCCTCAACCCCAATCAGGCTGGCAGGGGGGCATTTGGGGGCTATCAGGATTGCAGGAGGGCAGTTGGGGGCAATCAGACCAGTGGGGGAGGCACTTGCGGCCGATCAGGCAAGCAGTTGGGGTGATAAGGCTGGCAGGCAGAGTAGTTAGGGGTGACCAGGCAGGCAGGCAGGTGAGCAGTTAGGAGCCAGCGGTCCTGAATTGCAAGAGGGATGTCCTACTGCCAGTGTGGGATCAGGCCTAAACTGGTAGTCTGACATTCCCCGAGGGGTCCCAGATTGGAGAGGGTGCAGGCCAGGCTGAGGGACCTTCCTCCCCCCATGCACAAATTTCATGCAGTAGGCCTCTAGTTATTAATAATAAGAAAGGACCAAAGAGAACGACAAATATTATAGGCATGTTATTTAGACAGTTTTATCAGGAAGCTACAACTTTACCCTTCCCAGGGGTCCAACAAAGGGGAGACAGATGTGAAAGGAATTTTAGAGATAAAATAGGCACGTTTAGGGAGTCCTAAATTAAGAAGGGTCCATGGGAGAGGAATGCATAGATGGGGGCTTGGAGATGCCAAAATGGTTATCTTACTTGTACAGAGGATGGAGAAATGCCACAGCATAAGTGGGAGGAAGACATACCTTCACAGTGGATAAAGAAAAGTCACAGGATAATGGAAAGAAGGAAATATATTTTCCACAGAGAATAGAGGAATGTTGCAAGATAAGGGGAGAGTAAAAGGGGGGCACCACGTGGGCTTTGGCCTTTGAAATTGACACTAGGACCCATGAGGAAAGCACAGGGTCTTAAATTAAGAAGGGTCCAATTTGAAAGGGTCAGGTTCAAACAAAGAATGATAGCATATATAAACTGGAGACAAAGGGCATGAGACAGCTTTTTTTAGATTACAGATTTTCAGATTTTTAGGTTTTAGATTTTTTTTTTCCCATTAGAGAGAGTGAAAGAGCAGATGGAGTTTGTATATGCTTCCAATAAACTTCTACATTTTTATTAAAGAAATCTGTTAGTCCACCGATTTATTCTTCATCTTTGTCAGACAAGGACCCATGAGAAGAAGTCTGCACCCCGAATCCCACATTTCAGATGCCCTCACATAAATACAGAGATATAATTCCAGGCAAGTAAAAATCACTCATCTCCCATGTGAGTTTTAGAAAATTCTTTTTCTCTAGATATTGTAAGGACTTCAAACCCAGTACCCAGTGGGAAAAAGGAGATCCCATTTCGTCTGGTAACAGCTACACCAAAGTATTAGGTTAAGCATAATAAGCCAGTAAGAGAAAGACAAATACCATATTCTCTCAGTAATATGTGGAACCCAATGAACAAAATACTGATGAACAAAATGGAGGCAGAAGCATGAATACATGGAACAGACTGGCAGGTACCAGAGAGGACTGTGGAGGTGACTGGATAAAGAAGGTGAAGTGATTAGATAAAGATCATATATGTATACCCCATAGACACGGATAATAGTGTGGTGAAAGCCAAGAGAGGGGGAGACAGGGGTGAGTGGAGGTGGTCAAAGAGGGGCAATGGTAATATCTGCAATAATGTCAACATTATAATTTTTAATTAAAAATATAATGTTATTTGCTTTTATGGTTATAAGAATCCCAAAATTCTATGTAGTTCTGCATGTTTTTAATAATTTTTCATTTAGTCCAATTGAGTGCACATTTTAAATATTTGTAGTTATCTCTAAATAACAATAAACATTATAAATGAATATGAAATTGTCAAATCACAAAGTGAATGGCAAAGTAATAAAGACAACTTTACAAATCTAATAGAAAAGGGGAGGGAGAAGAATAGAATAGATATGGTAAGAAGAAAGTACAAAAAGGTGGAAGGAGTAAATCACACTTTATTAGTTATTTAAAAAATATTAAGAGATTAAACGCATAAGATTAAAAACAAAAATTATATCAAAGGTTTTAAAATAAAAGAAATTAATAAATATAATGCCCAGAAAGATTCAATAAGAGAGAGAAAGATATGCCTCAAAAATTTAAGTCAAAGGTAAGGTTGTGAGGTTTTACTATATAGTATAATAAAATAAACATCTTTAAAAAGAGATAGCCTATATAAAAAAAGGATAATATGCAAATTGACTCTAACAGCAGAATGACCACTGGACCAGTCACAATGAGGCACACTGACCCCCTCTTGGTTTCTTTCCCCGACTGGCAGGCTCCCATCTCCTGGTGGCCACCCACTGCAGGGGCAGGGCCAGCGAGCGGGCGGGAACAGCCGACCTCTCGATTCCTTCCCCCAGCCATCAGGCACCAATCACCCGTTGGCGAATGGAAACCAGGGGTGCATGGCGGTGGGGGGCAGGGCCAGCTGCGGGCAGCTGGGGAAGATAGTCCTGATTGCAGGCCAGGCCTAGGGACTGTATACGTGCACAAATTTTGTGCACTGGGCCTCTAGTTATATATAAATAAAGATGTCTAATAATGATAAAATAAATAACTTTTTATAAATATATGTGTGTCAACTGAAAAAAAATATGATGTTAAAAATAATTGAAGGTCTTTTATTCTAATTCTATAGGTTGATATTTCTCTCTCAAACTACTGGTGCTTCTTACCGAAGATGTTGTTTTTCTTAGTTGGTAATGAAGTTTCGGTCAACACAAACTGGATATATGTTAGTGGTCCCATAAGGTTATTATGGAGCGGAAAGATTCCTGTAACCAGTGATGTCATAGCAGTCATAATGCCGTGGCACAACACACCTGTGTTTGTGGTGACACTGGTGTAAACAAATGAAATGTGTTGTTAGTCCTATAAAAGTACAGCACATATAATTAAGTATAGCACATGATACTTGATCATGATAATAAGCATCTATATTACTGGTTTATGTATTTACTGTACTATATTTTTATCATTCTTTTAGAGTTTACTTTTGCTACTTATTAAAAAAAGTTTGCTGTAAAAATTGCCTCGTTATGCCAGGAGCAGCCTCATACATCTCCTGATTACCACATCTCTTGATTGAATCATTTTCTCTGGTGCTTGATTTAATCTTGTATTTTTCTGTTCATCATGACCCCTAAGGGTGCCAAATCCACTGCTAATGTAGCCAGTAAGAGGCCACATCACAAGTGATTTACCTGGGACTAAATTCAGAGTGATTAAGGACTATTGAGGTGGAAAATCAGTGATAGTTATTACTTGTCAGTCAGGCATGCCCCATTCCACCATAGCTGCAATCTTGAACAAAAAGAACAAAGTTATGGAAAATGTTAAAGAATCTGCTTTATTGAAGGCAATGAGACCTACACAAATTTGAAGACGTCTTGTATCAGACATGGAGAAACTTCTAATGATCTGGAATGAAGAGCAGACACAGAAGTATATCCTTCCCAGCACCATGATAAATAGGGCTAAAACAAAACTGTGTATCTGCAACGTTGAATGTACTGGTAGTTTTGGAGGTTTAAACAATTAAAGATTAGATCATCTAAAAGTGGGCGGTGCATTTATGAGTGCTGCTCTGAAGGCAGCTAAAGAATTTTTGGGAACTCGAAATGAACTGATTGTGGAGAGACATTACTTGTCAAAGCAAATATTTGATACGGATGAAACCTTTCTGTTCTGGAGACAGATGCTCGAAAGGCTTTTCATCCATAAGGAGGCAAAGTCACTGCCAACTTTCAAGGCTTTTAACGCCAGGTTAACAGTCATGCTGGGGGGCAATGTTGTAGGCTATACACTGAAATCTTTGTAATCTGGCACCGTGAGAACCCCGGGTCCTTCAAGCACATCCATCAGCACACGCTGCCAGCGCACCGCAGGCACAATAAGAAGACGTGGACAATGCAGCTCCTCCTCCAAGACGTCTCATGAATCGCTATGCCGGTGAGAGAGAGAATAACATACTTTTCCAGACATGTGTGTACCTGATCATGCTTCCAGACAACATCCTTTTATTGGTGACTTTTATCTCAATATCAAAGTGGTGTTTCTCCTCAAAATACTACTTACTTGACCCAACCAATGGATCACAGGGGTTACAGCAGCTTATAGGACATGTTGCCTGAAGAAGACCTTCGTCCTGACTATTGCTGCAACTGAAAAAGACGTGGAGAAAATATTGGTGCAGTCCTGGAAGGATTATAACCTCCATGACTCCATCGAGGATATTGCTTGGTCTTGGATTTTTGTCACCAAAGAGTGTAGAATAGCATCTGGAAGCAGACACTGAAGAGGTTTGTCTGAGACTTCAAAGTGAAGCATTGTAACCTCCATCTTGGGTAAAAACTGCTGATTACAATTTTAACCCTGCTATTCCGGCTTCTGTAAACATTTGCTTGCTTAAATAATAGGGCAAAATAAAATTACTTCCACTTCAGAGAGGCCATAAACTATACCCCAGACAGAGTTGTCAGTGCTGGCTCCAGGCCAGGCCTTGAGATATGGTCTCACGGCCCTGTCCCAGCACACAGGACTTTTTCTCAGAAGGTCCGGAAGTCTCATTCCAAATTTGGGAGACAAAGAGCTGAAAAACGTACAAACAGGAAAGACTTCTACTATGTGGGGCCTCAAAATTTGAGAAGCAATATTTCCTCTGGGCCCGCTAGCGCTAGCAAAATGAAAAAGACTCCAAATAATTTGGCTTAATGATTAAGGCGTCTTCTGATTTACAATATAACAAAAGGATATGCAAGGGAGTCATTGCAAAAATCAACAGGTTCATGATTGAGACGACAAAGACCTTTAACCAGGGTATGGATGAGGATGACATTGAGGTGCTCCTTAAAGTGGTTCCCAAGGAACTGACTAACCAGGGATTGTTGGAAAGGAAACAGGAATGCATAGCCAAAAAGGAGGCTAGAGGAAAATGAACATTCAGGAGGAGAAAATGAAGAAGAGTCCCCAGAAAATTTATAGCGAAGGGGTAAGCAGAAGCTTCTGTAGACCTCAAAAAGCTCCTTAAAACATTTTAAAAAAACAATGAACCTCCAAAACAAATGGTTTCCATTAATAGAGGAACGTTCATGGTGAGTATCTGCATACAAGCAAACCTAAAATGAAAAAAAGAAACAAATCAAGCAAATCACCATGGATATATTTCTAAAAAGAGTGACACCTTGCCAAAACCGGTTTGGCTCAATGGATAGAGCGTCGGCCTGCGGACTGAAAGGTCCCAGGTTCGATTCCGGTCAAGGGTATGTACCTGGGTTGCGGGCACATCCCCAGTGGGGGATGTGCAGGAGGCAGCTGATCGATGTCTCTCTCTAATCGATGTTTCTGACTCTCTGTCCCTCTCCCTTCCTCTCTGTAAAAAATCAATAAAATATATTAAAAAAAAAAAAAGAGTGGCACCTTTTTAAGAAGTGCCTCTGGCAAATCATTCAGGAAGTAGTCCAGAAAAAGGCATTGTTTTCATAGGCGATGACAGATCTAGGCATGTGATTGTCTCTAAAGGCCGTTCAGTGTGACAGGATGTGGCAGACGAAGGCAGCAGTACCGATCATCCTGACCCTGTGTAGGCCTGGGTTAAATGTGCAGGTTTGTATCTCAGTTTTTAACAAAATAGTAAAGATTTTTTTAAATTAAATAGGTAAAAGCTTATATGAAAATATTTTTGTACAACTGTATCATGTGTATGGGCTTTAGGCTAAGTGTTATTACAAAATAGTTGAAAAATTGAAAAAAAATAAAACTTTATAAAGTTGCAGCAAGCTAAGATTACTATTGAAAGAAACAATTATAAATCATGTGTAACCTAAGTGCACAGTGTTTATAAAGTTTGCAATAGTGTACAGTATTGACCTTGGGCTTCACATTCACTCACCACTCACTCTCTGACTCGACAGAGCAATTTCCGATTTTGCAAACCCCAATTATAGAATTTGTCTGGTACAGGTGTACCATTATTATTTATTTATTATTCATTTTAACCCTCACCCAAGGATATTTTGTCCCCATTGATTTTTAGATAGAGTGGAAGGGAGGGAGGGGAAAGGGGGCCCTAACAGAGGCCAGGTATTTAACCTGCAACCCAGGTGTGTGCCCTGGACCGGAAATCGAACCCACAGCTGTTCAATCCATGGGCCAATGCTCTAACCACTCAGAAACACTTTCCAGAACCAGGTGCACCATTTATATTTTATATCATATTTCACTGTACCTTTTCTTTCTTCATATATGTTTAGATGCTCAAATACTTACCATTGTGTTACAATTGCCTACATTATTCCCTGCAGTAACATGCTATACAGCAGGGGTCCTCAAACTACGGCCCGTGAGCCACATGCAAATACAAATATTGTATTTGTTCCCATTTGTTTTTTTACTTCAAAATAAGATATGTGCAGTGTGCATAGGAATTTGTTCATAGTTTTTTTTAAACTATAGTCCGGCCCTCCAACAGTCTGAAGGACAGTGAACTGGCCCCCTGTTTAAAAAGTTTGAGGACCCCTGCTATATAGTTCTGCAGCCCAGGAATAATAAACTATAACAAACAACCTATAATAGGCTATACCATCTAGATTTTTGTATGTATACTCTATGATGTTTGCATAATATCAAAATCTCTAGTGCTGACCGGTTTGGCTCAGTGGATGGAGCATCAGCCTGCGGACTGAAGGGTCCCAGGTTTGATTCCGGTCAGGGGTATGTACCTTGGTTGTGGGCACATCCCCAGTGGGGTGTGTGCAGGAGGCAGCTGATGAATGTTTCTCACTCATGGATGTTTCTAGCTCTCTACCCCTCACCCTTCCTCTCTGTAAAAAGTCAACAAAATATATTTTAAAAAAATCTCTAGTGTTGCATTTCTTAGAATGTATTCTATTGTTAACCAACAGATGACATTATCTGAAAAACTAGGTGCCATTCATCTTATAAGGTGTATTAATTTTACATCTAATTATCCACACTGGAGAAACATCTGCATATGGATATTCATGACAGTGAGATTTGTATTGGTATAAGAAAAAGCGTGAGTACAAATTTGTTCTTAGTGTATGATGGCACACAGATGTTGCTTGTTCATGCTTTGTTATGCTATTTAATTATTTGAGTCAGTGAAATACATCAATGTGTATCAATGCTAGTTGAATTTTATAATAATAATGTTAAAAAGGAATAACATTTGTAAACAGGATATAAAATACGATAAAGTATGATAGAGACTTTATAACTTTTATAACACAGTAAACAGTAGTATAAAGTATGGAAAGAAATGTTCATACGAATAAGAGCATAGAAACATTAATCAGAAGAAGACACTTGCACTTAAGAATAATAGTTACTTGTATTGGGAAGGGGAAGGAGGATTCATAGGTTAATAACTTACCATAATAGTTCATGACTATTGAGATGTAACTGAAAGCGTGAGCAAGAGAGAGCATGCATTTTTGTCTGTTATATATCTTGAGCTTTCTAGATATTTGATATATTTTGCAATTTGGAAAAATACTTAAATATGATTGCACACATTCTTCAGACTGCTATATTCTTTGGGTGTGCTTTTTGTGCACTGTTTTTTAAAAATAAAAGAAAGAAAAAGCACTACAAAATTAAATCTGTCAATAAACTTATTCCATAAGACAAAATATGATATTGAGAGTATACATTCTTAGACATGAGGATGTTAATATCAGAAGTCCAAAATACTCAATTTCAAAAATTTTTTTGAGAGCTGCCACTCCTATCATGTCAAGATTTCCTCGGAATCGTCAAAATTACCTTGATATCAATTTATAGGAACTAGTGAAATAAATTATGATATACCTAAATGACATAATACTATGCAGATCCATCTCCCCAAATTGGAGATACAAACTGCTTTTAATAATCTTCACAATATATAGAAAAGTTAAAAAAATACAAAAGCAAGGAAAGATGCAGAAAAGTATTTTGCACAGGTAACTTTATACGCAATTGCATATTAATTGAGAAATAAACTACTGAAAATAGTATAGAAATTTATTTATTATGTTTTATTGAAAACTGACTTCTGGAATATTAAAAAATAACAGATATGTTGGAGAATTTAACCATCTGCTACTGAAAAATCTTACTTTGTTTAATAATTTCCTGGTGTCAATGTCTCTGGTGATATAATAAATTATAAGAGATCTTAAGTATGGAGATTTAACAACACTGTAATTAAAACTGCAGGATTTTTACAACAGATGAAGACTATTTCAGAATACATTAATATCAATAATTAAAAAAAACAATAACACACAAAAAACCAGCCTGGTATTTTTTTGGAAAGTTGCCAGAGCAGTCATGAGGGGTAGAATAATTTGTTCTGTGGCAACAGCAGTACAAAAAGTATACATTGAGTACCAGTGTCAATTAGAGGAAGTTAATGAGATGTAAAAACTAACCTAATAAAGCAGGAATCCTAGAACCCTCCAGCTTTGGATTAGACTGAGTGACTAAATTCTTTGTTGTGAACAACGCAGACAATGTGAAAAGCTTAATGAACGAATGCACTCTAAAAGGGAAATAAATTTAACAAATTACCTGTATATGATCAGAGTTCAAAGCGTGAGAAAATATATTTAATAAGGAATACATTTTTCCACTTAAATACTGAATATAAAAATACTTTAAAATTTTGGCATATAGTAAATTAATGCAAGTTGAACATTTTGCATAAAGTTCCTATTTGGGAAAGTTCTTGTATCATTAAGAGAGACTGTCAAACTACAGCAGGAAGGCAGGGGCGGATTGGCTGGGGCAGTAGTGGGGGTAAGAGATCAACCAAAAGACTTGTATGCATTCATATAAGCATAACCAATGGACACAGACACTGGGCGTGGGGACCGGGGAGGGCATGTGCCAGGGGATAGGGGAAGCTGGCGGGGAGGTCAATGGGGGGAAAAGGAGACATATGTACTACTATTTGTAATGCTTCCAACAATAAAAACGATAAAAAAGATAACACTTTTTCTCAGACTTTGTGAAATACAATAAATTATTAAACTTTTTAGTTTCAAGAACAAATTACTGTAAACTGAGTTTGTAAATTTAAAAATGTTAACAGTAAAGAGATGTCTTGAAAATTAAATATGGATCATGCATTCTATTTTTAAAACTTTCAAATTTAAAATGTATTTAGGAGTTTTATTTGCTTGGTACTGTATCATGTTCCCTCAGCAACACTTTATGATAAATATTTTAAGTGATGCATGCTAATAAAAATCAACAACTAATACATAGTCAGTAGCAAAGTTTTAAAGATTCCCATTGAAAAAGGTCATAACAAAGCATTAGAGCAAGGAGTTTACCGTACTTTTTAAAAGATGTGACTGAAAGCATGTTAGAATTTGTAAAGAAAAATAGATAAAACATTGAGGATCTACAGATGCTCCTCAACTCATAATGGAGTTATGTTTCAATAAATAGTAAGCTGAAAATATAAGTCAACATGTACTGAATACACTAACCTACTGAACTACAGAGCTTAGCCTAGCCCGTCTTAAAGGGACTCATACCCTTAACATTAGCCGATGTTGGACAGTCATGGCGAGTTTCCTTTCAAAAGTAACACTTTGCTCTTCTTCCTGTCACCAGAAGCAGGAGACACAGATGAGTGTTTTGTAGACATGATGGGAGGAGAAAACATAAAACACAACATCCACAAACAAACAAATAATAATAATAATAATAATAAACCACTGGCAAAATAGTACACTGTAGAGCATTTATTGTTAGCACTAGCCACTGAGTGGCTCACTGGAGCTGAGGGTTGCTGCTGCTGCCCAGCACGCAAGAGAGAGGATGGTACCACATACTGCTAGCCCAGAAAAATATCAAAATTCGAATTACAGTTTCTATTAAATGTGTATTGCCTTTGCACTCTCCTAAAGTCAAAAAAAGCCAGTTGAGCCATGGTAAGTCAAAGACCCTGTGAATAGTTCTCATATTCTTTGTTCTTAAAGGTGAACTCCTTTAACACACAAGAGACTTTTTCTTTTGGCAAGAGCAGATTAAGGCACAGAGAGTTCTCATGCTAGTGAAGAATTATGAGTCAATTGGTTGATTAAAAATGGAAATCCAGAGTAAAGACCCCAGAATTAGTCACCCAAGGTATGAGAGGCTATGAAAACTATCCATATTCTGATGGAACCAGAAGGGCAAAGTTGAAATCTCAGGCCTGTCAAAGCCACACCATATTCCACTGTGCCCTAGTGTTAGAAAGCACTGGAAACACTTTTGTCAATTACTCAAGCCCAATTCAGGATGATCTCAATCCTTCACTTTGTATTAAAGTAAGTAAAGATTACCAATGTTCTCAGTTTACTGCCACATATAAATATTCTCTTGAGAAAGGCAAATAATTTTAAGGCTTATATTACTTCTATAATTTGTCTAGTGGTATACAAGATAGACTATATTAAAATAAAAACATTATAGCCCAAAATGTATTTATTAGGAGAGAGAAAAAAAATTAATGATGTACACAGATATCAAAACTAATTTAATCAAATAAGAATTTAATCTGAAGAAAATAAAGATCAGAGAAGAAAATGATAAAATAAAATAAAAGAACACATGTGATATGAGGATCAATAGTGATAATGTTCCTTTGTAAAATAATAACAAAAGTAATAATTTTGTAACCTCTGGTGAGAGTTATAATGTATATTAGAAATTTGTTACTAAACTATCTATTCTGCTCCCACTCCACCAAAATAACACTATGCTTGTAAGTAATATATATTCGAATACAATTACATGACAACACAATTATATTTTAAGAGAATAAAGAGATACAATCCGTACTATGTTGTTAATAAATTATTAGGGGTCCTGGTGTGCTACCTGTTCTCTTTGCTTTTATTCTTTTAAACATATATAAAACTTCTTTGAATTTGTAATTTAAAGCAATAAAATGAAATTAAAGTATTATAATTATGATATGCATACTATAACATGGAAGCATGGTTAGCATTTGATCCCTGGAATATTGCTTATTTCAGTGGGGTAAAATTTATCAAAGAAGATATTGGTACCTGGTGAAATAGTATCTGTTAGGTCGGAGAGAGCCCAGGATCAGATACATGTGATGAGAAAATGGACTTCCCCTGGAATTTCTCACAGATCAACGCGCCAGACACAGATACCTGCTTCTTCTCCCTGAATCCACATACCCCCACACAGATACTGACTCATTCCTGAATACCTGGCTGACTCCTGCAGCTGAAACTTCCTCATCTGAATACCTCAGCTCATGTCCCCACCCCTCACCCAACTGCAGTATAAAAAATGCGCCCCCCTCCCTGTTGGTGTGAATCCACGTGCCCTGTCCTTGGGGTACAGGGGTCTCCCAGGGATGCAGAATAAACCTTTTCCTTTCCCTTCTTTTCTGACTCACTGGACTCTATTTCTTGCGCCGCTTCCTGAGCCACCTAACCTAACAGTATCTACAAAACTGAGTTTAAAATATCTAAATCTTACTGGAATACAAGTTTCTGTTTTAGGAATTTTATTTTTAATACCAATAAACTCATCATAGTTGACACACATAGCAGAAATGTATGTCATTCATTTAGCCAATGATTATATGACTTTATGTAACAGTATTTCTTAATAATAATGCTATCACTTTGAACGAGGCAGCAAGTTCCTTAAGTAGAGAGAATGGTTGTTAACAGGTTTTGTTTTAATCTGATACATCATATCTAAGGTTACTCTACGTATAAATAGATGCTCAGCTAATATTTATTGGAACAAATGTGTAAATGATCCTCGTCTAGAGTTTAGCTAAAGCCACTCCATGGTATTGCTGCCTCTGCATCCATTTTGTTTGACCAAGCAGCCTGCTGTGCCCTAAACTGGAATTAACTCCCTCAAGCACAGGCATTCCCTGATAGCAGCCCACAGAGGCACATGCAAATACAAGTTCCTGGTGTGACTTCCCCACTAGCTTTTCTTATAACAGTCTCCCCTAACCTCAGTGTGTATATGCTACCTTTTGTATCTCTTAGATAAGACCCCAGTGGGGCTTACCCAAACCTCATTCTTTTGGTTAGAATTGACCAATCTGGATCTAGACCATGAACCCCAAAATACTCTATTCATAGACCCTAATAAAGGCATTTGCCCCAAGTCCTGCATCTCTCTCTCCATTACACTTTGCCTTGACTTCCTCATGTGGCTTCTTGAGACATGCTGGGTACTTTCTCCAGGACCTCTGAGTAATACACTTTTCTATCAATTTCTCTTATAGTCTACTAGGGGCCCGGAGCACGAAATTCGTGCACTTGGTGTGTGTGTGTGTGTGGGGGGTGTCCCTCAGCCCAGCCTGCCCCCTCTCACATACTGGGAGCCCTCAGGCGTTGACCCCCATCACCCTCCAATCGCAGGATCGGCCCCTTGCCCAGGCCTGATGCGTTGGCCAGAGGTGTAGACCCCCATCACCCTCCGATCACCTGATCGGACCCTTGCCCAAGCCTGACGCCTCCGCCAGAGGTGTCAGGCTTGGACAGGGGATCCCCATCTCCCCCCAATCACTGGCTCTGGTCCCTGCCCAGGCCTGAGGCTTCTGGCCCAGGAATCATGCCTTTCCCTGCAGTTGCAGGCTCCGCCCCTGCCCAGGCCTAATGCCTCTGGCCTAGGCGTCCAGCCCGGGCAGCGGGGACCCGCAGCTGCAGCGGCTCCGCGATTGTGGGCTTCGCTTTAGGCCCAGTCAAGGGACCCCTAGCTCCTGGGATTGCCAGCTTCGACTGTGCCCAGCTCCCATCGCTGGCTCCACCCCTACTTCCTGCTATCAAATTAACTGCTTTCAATTACAACCCATTTGTTTGTTTTTCTTTTTCTATAGCACAAATTACTGTACAGAATCCAGAATTGAGATTTAGTTTCAGAGGATTTTGAAAGTAAAGAGCGATTTGAGAATAATGATGATGAAAATTTTAAGTGGGTTATTAAATTTTAAATAAGTAGTTTAACACAAATTTCTCTTACCAACATTATTTTATACATTTTAAAATAAATAAAATTGCCTCTTTATTTTGTCCTATCATAAACTGTCTAATAATTTTATCCTTCTCTCTCGCTATGTAAAGCATGCCTTTTCTAGCGAAGTGTTTCTAAGTGACTTTCACATTTTTAGCAAGTCTTGTAATTCTGTGCTTAATCCCTTTCAAGACATTGAATTAGTAATAAGAAAACCTGCTTCTCTAAGTTTAAAACTTTAAAAATTAACTGCAGCATTTAAAGAAATGATTGCCTCTGAAACTCCAATTTTTTAGTCTTAAAAGAAGTTTTTTAAAAATGATAAAATGCATATTATGCTTTCTGTGTTATGTATAATATATTTCTAAATTGTTACTTTGTTGAAAATTGCATTATTTTAAATAATTTAAACATTTTTATAATGGTTATAGACTTAGAGAAGTTACAAAGATAGTACAGAGAATGCTCATGTGTTGCACATCCTCTTTCTCTTATTTTGTACATATTGTATTAAGTCGACACATTTATTAAAATTGCTGAACCCACATCGATACAATGTTATTGTCTGAAGTCCGTACTTTATGGATTTCCTTAAGTGTTATGCCATGTCGTTTTACTGTTTCTGATCCCATCAGGGATATCACATTGTAAGTAGGTGTCATTCTCCTTATGCTATTTGACTTCAATAAAATCTCGGACTTTCATTGGGTTGATGACCTAGACAATTTTGAAGGGTATTGATCAATATTGTATAGAATGTTATTGAATTAGGATTTTTATATTTTTCTCACAATTATACTGGAGTTACTGTGTTTTAGGAAGGAAGATAGAGGTAAAATATCATTTTCTTCACATCCTATCATATCATGGGTACATGAAATTCACTATGACATCATTTTTGTCATGTTTCTCCACTATGAAGTCATACTTTCCCCCACTTGCTATATTGTACAGAGAAGACACTATATCCAAGCCACTCTTAAGAGTGGTAGTTATGCCGAAACCGGTTTGGCTCAGTGGATAGAGCGTCGGCTTGCGGACTGAAGGGTCCCAGGTTCGATTCCGGTCAAGGGCATGTACATGGGTTGCGGGCACATCCCCAGTGGGGAGTGTGCAGGAGGCAGCTGATCGATGCTTCTCTCTCATCGATGTTTCTAACTCTCTATCTCTCTCCCTTCCTCTCTGTAAAAAATCAATAAAATATATTAAAAAAGAAGAGTATAGTTATGCTGTATGGAGCATAAGTATAGAGCATATAAATGGAGTAACCAAGTAAATTATTTGGGATTCTTCAGCAAGAGACATTTGTCTCTTTCATCCATTTACTTATTCAATACTTTATTTACATCAAAATTGGACTGATGGGTATTTATGTGTTAGATTGTAATTTAGTACCTATTTATTTATTCATTTTGTTTCTCAGAATACCCTAGCTATGTGAAAATTTTCAGTTGGCTTCTGTTTCCTTTCACATACCTCCCCATCACTGAGGGTTTACTTCTGTTTGCTTTTTTTTTTTTTCACTTCTCCTTTCAAATTGCTCTTATCAATAGTATTTGATACATTTAAAAAATAAACAAAATTGCCTCTTTATTTTGTCTTATTACAAATAATTTTATCCTTCTTTCTCCCAATGGGAAGCATACATTTTATAGCTAAATTTTTCTAAGTGAATTACAAAAGTTCCTATTGGTATGCCATGCAATCTGGTCTTTGTATCTAGTTTCATGTTCATTTATAAAGCATTCAATGTGATCTGGTTAAGTTGTACAAATGTATTCCTAGTAAGATCTCTTGACTACAAAATTCTGTCATTTTCATCGTTTCTAGAAATCTTTAAGCTTTGCCTTAAGCAATACAGATTTCAGGAGATGCTGCATTGAAAGAGGCAAGTTTTACTTTAAAGTAATTAAAATTTTATTTAATATTATTCCCCCCCCAAAATTCACAACTGATATTAGAGAAAGTTAAGTCTAAGGGTTTATTTAGCAAGTAAACTTCTTTAATATTGTGCATTTGAGCATTTCTCAAGTGAATTCAATCACCAGCTGCTTTTCTTCTTTTTAAAAATTTGCTGTCATTTCCTTTAAAATAGTGTACCCCAGAATATAAAGTATAAGAGTGTGCTTAAAATGACAATTTTACTCTCATATGGTTGTGAGTGTTTTTAAGTTCAAGATAATTTTTGCAACTATTTCTTTTAAACTTTACTTTTGGCTTTCAAATAACCCTTCTGTTGGATAACATCTCTTTATTTTGTAATCCACTGGACACGACTATCCTTCTCAAATCTATATATGCAGCAAATTCATAAGTACACTTAATTATCCTATATAATAAAACCCTAATATGCAAATTGACCAAATGGTAGAACAACTGGTGGAATGACCGGTTGCTATGATGCACACTGACCACCAGGGGGAAGACGTTCAATGCAGGAGCTGCCCCCTGGTGGTCAATGCGTTCCTACAGAGGGAGCACTGCTCAGCCAGAAGCCTGGCTCACGGCTGGCGAGAGCAGCAGCAGTGGCAGGAGCCTTTCCTGCCTCCCCTGGAAGGGAGCTAGGGGTCCCAGACTGAGAGAGGGCACAGACCAGACTGAGGGACACATCCCTCCAGTGCACAATTCCATGCACTGGGCCTCTCTAGTCTTATTGATAAATCTATTGGACAAGAAACTAAAAACAAAGAACAGATCACATCATATACCAATAGGAACTATCTTCCTGATTCACATTGATTTATTAATCATGAGAAAATTATTTCCTCAAGTTAAAAAAAAAACAACTTTTTTCTCTAATAGGCTTTTGATCTTCAGTCTATTGTCTCTGTTACAAAAAGAAAATGGGTGCCTTGACCAGTTTTGCTCAGTGGATAGAGCGTCAGCCTGCAGACTGAAGGGTACTGGGTTTGATTTTGATCAAGGGCATGTACCTTGGATGCGGGCATATCCCCAGTGGGAGGTGTGTAGGAGGCAGCTGATCAATGTTTCTCTCTCATCAATGTTTCTAATTCTCTATCACTCTCCCTTCCTCTCTGTAAAAATCAATAAAATATATTTTTAAAAACAGAAAATGGAGCTTTTAAATTTTTCTTGGTATGGTCTTCATAAATCATAATCCTGGTGATATTTTCTCTTCCTAAATACCCACTCGCCATATTTTTAACAAACAATACATTCATGACTTTTCTATTCACTAATATATTAAAGATAATATTTAGACCATATCTCTACTCAAGGATAATATTAAATAGAAAATTACATCTCAATTTAGCACCATTATTTACTTAGAATTTGTGCCTCAACATAACTTACTTTCCTTAAATTCTATGCTATATGACCATATCGTTTGCTGGGTTAAAGCTTAAATATCATTCAAGTTTATTGCTTAAGTATTAATATTACTTCCTTGATGATTTCCCAACATTATCTCGGTTAGTAAATAAACACTATCCTCTACATAATTGTATCTCTGCCTATCTTCATACAAAATAATAATACTACATTTGAATCAATTTTACACATTTTCTCTTCACTAAATTATAAATTACTTTTAGGCCAAGGCTTGGAAGATATTTTTTTATGAGAACTGACTTTGTTCTAGTTACTTCACTAAGCATTTATCTAGTTTACATTATCTGATTCAACAATGATAAAGGATATATTAACTTCATACAGATGAGACACGATTCTTAGGGTACTTAATTCACTTAAGGTTAAACAGCTGGTGATTTGGCACTTTTATTTGAACACACAACATCTGATTCCAGACCATGCATTCTCCCTCACCAGCTGCATTATTTTGTATATAAAGTAAAAAAGCATTTTCACGGGAAATCAGAAGAGAACTAGAGTTATTTTAAAAAATGAAGACAGGCTAAGAATGGATAAATTCTACTCCTGTCTAAGGATTATCTCCGAATCACCTTCAAAGTCATTCTTTCTTTATCTTAAAGTATAGCATTTGTGGCCATATAGCTCTAAAATCCAAAAAGCCCCATAGATTTCCTTTATTCCTTTCCATCTCTTTTCTTTTCAGTTCAAACTAGAAGTTTTACTGATGGCATGACCCATATTCATCTCTTTACCGAAGAGTCAATGTTCCACACCATCTCATTTTCACAAAATGATTAAGCTGAGAATTTTCCAAATCTCTAAGTTCTGCTTTCTTTTTGTGTAACAATTTTACTTGTATGTCATTTCTCTATACTCTCATTTTATTATTAAATAGTAGGAGGAGTCAAGCTATATTTTCAACAGTGTGATTAGGTATCTGTTTAGTTTAACATCCAATTTCATCACTATCTTGTTTTACCTTCCACAGAACCCTAGAACATGAACACAATTTAGCCAAGTTCTTTGTTAACTTTACATAGCAAGGATCGCCCTCCCTCCTGTTTCCAATAAATGCTCCTCATCAGCATGACTTTTATATTAAACTAGAGGCCCGGTGCATGAAATTCTGCATGGGGGGGGGGTGTCCCCTCAGTCCAGCCTGCACCTGCTCCAATCTGGGACCCCTTGGGGGATGTCTGACTGCTGACCAGCCTGGTCACCCCTTACTGCTCCCCCTGCGGGCTTGGTTGCCCCAGGCAGCCTGCTTTTCAGTCATCCATCCAGTTGTTTTGGTCATGACAGCCCCTGGCTTTTTATTAGGATCAGCACTTCCTTCCTTCCTTATTTCCTTCCTTCCTTATTTCCTTCCTTTTCTTCCTTCCCTCCTTCCTTCCTTCCTTCCTTCCTTCCTTTCTCTTTATTTTTCTTCTTATTTTTATTTATTTGTTTATTTATTTTTTATCAGTACAGCAAATTCCTCCTGGTTAGAGAACTGCTGGTAGACAGACAGTTTTTCATTGGCCACCCTTTGTGCCAGCTGCATCCTGACCCTGTCACCAACCCCGTTCTACTTGGTCTGGCCTTGGAACTCACTGCTCCCATCCCTTTCATGCCTGTACCCTCAGGTCCCTATTGCCATGCTACCTGCTGCAACAAAACAGCCATGATCCAAACCCAAGTCAAGTGTAGAACCTACCTGTCCTGATTCCCTCGTGAGGTGGCATCTGGATGCAAATATTTCTGATCATAACCAAAATTCTGATTATGATTACATAAGTAGTGCCAACTTATCTGCAGTTTCACCTTCCATAGTTTCAGTTAACCTCTGTCAACTATGGTACAAAGTATTAAATGAGAAATTTCAGAAATAAGCAATTCATATGTTTTAAATCACATTGTATTCTGAATAGTGTGATGAAATCTCATGCCCTCCCACTCCATGATCCAAATAATTTTTGTCCAATATCTTCATGCTATAAGTGCCCCCTCTCATGGTGTATCAGTGCTTGTGTTCAAGTAACCCTTATTTTATTCCTAATGGTCCCGAAGTGGAGGAGTAGTGATGTTGGCAATTTGTATATGCCCCACAGGGAAGCCATAAAGTGCTTCTTTTAAGTGAATATGTGGACTTTTTTTTACTTAATAAGGACAGAAATATCATATGCTAAGGTTGTTAAGATCTATGGTCAAACAAACCTATCTGTGAAATTATGTAAAGTGGAAAAGAAATGTGTGCCATTTTTTTCTATCACAACTCAAACTGAAAAGTTATGGCACAGTGTGTGGTAAGTGCTTAGTTAAGATGGAAACAGCATTGCCCTGACCGGTTTGGCTCAGTGGATGGAACGTCGGTATGGGGACTGAGGTGTCCCAGGTTCAATTCCGGTCAAGGGCATGTATCTTGGTTGCGGGCACATCCCTAGGGGTGTGTGTGCAGGAGGCAGCTGATCGATGTTTCTCTCTCATCGATGTTTCTGGCTCTCTGTCCCTCTCCCTTCCTCTCTGTAGAGAGTCAGTAGAATACATTTAAAAAAAAAAAAAAGATGGAAAAGGCATTAAGTTTCTGGTTGGAAGACATGACATTGTCATGATTCCATGACCCTCCATACAAACCATCAGAAGTCAATAGCAGCCTAACACCACGTCACACAATGTCTACATCGTTCACCTCACATCATCTGGTCACGTAGGCATTGCCTCACCTCAAAGAAGAAGGGTGAGTACAGTACAATAAAATATTGAGAGAGAGACAGACAGAGAGAGAGACCATATTTATATAACTATCAATATAGTATATTGTTATCCTTTTTCTATTTTATTATTAGTTACTAGAGGCCCGGTGCATGAAATTTGTGCACTGGGGGGTGGGGTACCCTCAGTCCAGCCTATGCCCTCTTGCAGTCTGGGACTCTTCGCTCCTTATACTCACTGTTCCTTACTGCTCGGTGGCTGCTCCTTAGCAGATGTGAGCCCGCTTCTGGCTGAGTGGCGCTCCCACTGTGGGAGCACACTGACCACCAGGGGGCAGCTCCTGAATTGAGCATCTGACCCCTGGTGGTCAGTGCACATCATAGCAACTGGTCGTTCTGGTCATTCTGTGGTAATTGTTGCTTACTGCCTAAGTTATAAATTAAATTTTATCATAGTTATGTATATGTAAGGAAAAAGATGGTATACATAGGGTTTGATGCTAGCCAGTTTCAAGCGTCGACTAGGATTCTTGGAGCATATTCCCTGAGTACCAACTGTAGTTAGGTATTCTCTGAGAGATTTAAGACTTTTCTATATCTCCCTTTTGTTCTGAGCTCTCACAAGGATTGCCTTAAAAGGTCCAGTCATGGCAATGTAGGTTTTTTGTAGCTGCACCTCCAGACTCTTCCACCCTCTACCTATTACCCAATAACAAAGCTGCCTCCAAAATTTTAGAAATTTGTTACTATAACAGCCTACTCAGTGACAATTTCTTAGTTAGTTGGGTTGCTATGGAGGCTAGGAAGTCTAAGATCAAGGCACTGGAAGATTCAGTGTTTTGTGAAAACCCAAGGAATGCCTATTTTAATATTACATGTGTTTAGGCATCTAATCCACCTCCCTTGCACCTTAACACAAAGGTTTATTCTAGCCACTGCTTCTGTACACACAGAGCTGGAGTATTTTGGATGTCTCAACCATCTATTGTGAGGGAGATTTTATTATCAGGACACATAGGCATTGCTTTGGAAGGCTTTCAATACTCATTCGTTTTCTACATCTAGGTAAAACTAAAATTACTTAATCCATTTGGTTTCAAAAACCTGTATTATTATATTTAGTCAGAGTCATTTCATGACATTCTGTTACTTGAGTTTCATTCTATCATATCAAACTGTTTGAAATCTCCTTTTCTCTATTCAGGTTATCATCACTTGTTCTTCAATTCTTCTTAGCCTTTTATCATCTTAACTTCCTAATCTTATCTTGATGTGCTCTCCAAGTACAAGCTTTTCTTAAAAGCTATGATTTTTTTAAAAAGGGTTTTTCAAAAAGTACCTTCATGTTTTCAACAATAAGAATTTGCCTAGATATAAGTATCAGTCAATAAATATTTTGAGCCATTGCTTGATAAAAACCCTTATTATTTTAAAGGTAAAATGTCATCTGGGTGCAATAAATTCTGAAGCCACAATTAGTCCTATACAGAAACTATAACATAACCAAAATACACTTTTACTTTTACCAAATTCTGGTATATTTTATAAGATGCTATAATTGGGTGTGTAGATAACACATATTGCAATAATATCTGGAGTTTGTATCCTATCTTACTTGTAAATTTAGATCTTTTAAAAAATCATTTTCCCTCAATTTTGGGTCCCACTTAATTGGAATAATAGCATCTAATTGTATACCAGATGCTATTGGTAATAGCATCTAATCTGTGTAGCAGAGATCATAATTAGAGGTGCAAATGTGTGTACATCTTAACATATGAATCATATGTTTACATATGTAAGCATACTTAAAATTTAGAAAAATGTATATTTATGCAAAATCTTAATCGTATTAATAATTATATAAATCTAACGTTACATTTTATCACATTACTCCTAATTCTAATACACTTATCTCTACTAAAATTCTTTCTAGTGATACATTCTACCAGTTATTAAGTATTGTATGCCTCTCCATGATAAACATTTTAATGCTGTCCCATTAAAGGCTCACAATAAATAACTTTTAGATAGCCATAGCAATATCATTTTTCACAAAATAGAATTGTCTTCTTTAAGCCATAAAGTTGCATATGAATGTGAATTATAATGCTTAACTAGAATATTGCCCTGACCCCACGTGTCTGATTTTTTGAGGAACAAACACATAAGCAATTTGTATATAGATCAGTTGAATTGATATACTCCAAGTGACAAATTAGTTGGGACTTATTTATCCATATTTACCTGCCTCTTTGAAGGTTTCCAGTAGGAGTATTTGTACTATATAACATTTGATTCAAGCTACTTTCTGATTTTATAAACCCACCCTTCCTCAGCTGACTCAAACTCTCCTTGTCAAATGTTTTGATACCTGTTCAGATTTATTAAAATATACTTTGCATTAAAATCCAGTTTGCATTCTCAGACATTTCTATTTAATGACACATTTGGTAGTTTCTGGTTTTCTTACCCCAAACAGGCTGACTATTTGGCCCCAGGCAGTTCTATATATTCTATTTGTCTCTTGTTCTTTATTATTTGTCCTATAAAAAGCTTCCTGCCTTCTACGCCTGTTAGAGGATGTCATGGAGACCTGGATGACCTTAAGAGCTGGACCCGGGCAATCAGAAGTTCGCTACTCCCTTCCCTGTCCTTGAAATGTATGTTCCCTCTCTATTCCGACACTAGAACTGTTTCAAATACATAAGTTTGAGAGAAAAATGTGTTTTTAAGACCACCTGGGTTAAATACTGAACTGTGTTCAGTGAAGGACTCTATATAAACGTTTAAAATTTTGGTGAGCAGGTGTGGATATTTATTTGTCTTGTAGCTACCCAAGAAAGCCTCATATGTAAATTTCCTTGTTTATTAAACCTGCCACCTACCAATCTGGAGTGGTTCCTCTTTCTTGGGCCTCTTCTTGCCCTTTGAGTTTGGGGCTCGTTTACAAGCCAAGAATTCCATTTTCCAGTTCTCTGAGAAGACACCACCCACTTCCTGAAGTGTTAAATAAAAAGTGTTGGCACTGTGTACATTTTAAAAACTATTTTTAGGAGTTTTTGGCAATGAAGAATGAGATCTGAAGTTTACTGTTGACAGCCTGGGAAACAGCAGGGCACCTACTGAAGCCTTTGAGGGCATTGTTCCTCTCTTCATGACTGAGGATTATGGGCAAGACAGTCTCTATTTGAGCTGTGTTCTATCGCATGCAGCTCTCTGATCCAAACAAACTTTATTTTCAAACAAGCATATAGTTCCCAGAAAGGTTTGGGGTCCCAGAAAAGTTCTGGATTTTATGAAAGTTCACAGAAAGTCTCTGGGCTTGGAGAGGTTCTGGGGTAGTGATATTAGGAGTCTGCAATGAGTGGCAGCTGCTATGGGGCTCACAAAGCCTCAAGGTCAGTCCACAGCTTTAACCACTTGGGAACCTGGGAAAATAAGTTAAGACAAGAAATTCAAATTGTTTAAACCATTAAAAGTAAAAACCTAAGTAGGCACAGGTTGGGCCATTAAAAGCCATCAATGCATCCTCCACTAAAAAAAAAAAAAAAAAAAAAAAAAAAAACAAAAAAACACCTGGTTTCAAAACTATGTTGAAAAGAATTCTATTCTATTGCTAATGGACGTCTCAAAAGCCAAAGCAGCACAACTAGTAGGCACAGGTCAAGCACATAAAAGCTGCTGGAACACTTACGACCCAACTCTAAGGCTTCCACGTTAGCATAAGCTGGCTATGGAATAGATTAGATTGACACTAGGGCACCGAGGTAAAGGAAAATTCTGTGCAATACGGTACATTGTCAAACACCACAACAATCCCCAACTCAGTCACACATTCCTCTTCATTATGAATTTGGCTCCACAAGACTCATGACTTGGCTAGGAAATGGGATACTCAAATTTCAAAAAAATTGAAAATGCCACCTTTTCAATGCATGCTTTATGTCTAAGAACTGTGGTCCCAGAAGCTGTAGATATCTATAAAAATGACAAAATCTTACTAAGACAACACAGAATTGCAATGGCCACTTTGAGGAATATTCTAATTAGATAAGATAATTCATTTAAGAAGGGCACTTGAGAGCAAGGGTTCTCAAATAAAACAGAATAGGATACCTCTTTTAATTGGCACGCAGTAGCCTTTGAAAGCCTTCAAGATTTCAAAATAGCTTCATGAAAGATTCATTGAAAGACTAATGAAAAATTAAAGACTCAAGTGGTACCTGAAACAAAACAACAGGATGGACATGGCTCAAACTATCCCTTCTTACCTTCCTTTCTTGAGTACCCACTAATCCAGTAATCGTCCATCTGAATTGCCTTTCCACGCAGGAGAGTTCACAAGATCATAAACAAAAGCCTACCAAGTTAGTGGTGTTAAAACTGCAACCCTTCAATACCAGAAACCTGAAACACCTACCCTCCCCATGTTGTATCCTCCAAGGATCCATTATCAAAACACTAGCCGAGAATTCAAAAATTCATTTGCAATTAAAACATACAAACAAACAGATTGTGGTTGAAGGTTTTGTCATGGCCTTCCACACCAACTCCAAAGCTCCCACATTTACCTGCACCAAAAGGCCCCCAAAAGACCATTCTCATGGTTGAGGGCACTGTGGAGGATTCTCTGGTAAACTACTACCAGTTATTTCCTTAAACAGCCAACCAGTTATTCCAAGAGAAAACTAGAATGAAAGTTAATGAAAAGCATTGCCAAATTCTGGTAAGTACCAGGGCTACCCTTTCTACTTTAAACCCCACTTGCTCTTGGGACTTCAGTTGGATTCCTAGGAAAACTGATGGAAGCCAGAGTCCAGTGAGGATTCTTAAAAGAATCAGCTGTCCCAGATCTCTGCGTCAGGTTGAGAGAGGAAGGAGCTATTTCTTGTGGTCCCTTCCTTTCTAAATCCAGACCAGTTGGTGATTGACAATTTCTTTCTCAGCAATAGCTATTGCTTTGTTGTTTGTCTCATTTTGTATACTGAGAACTTGCCTTGGCTTTCTGCCTGGATGCATAGTCATTCACATAATGGATTCTTATTTGGATTATGCAACGGAATATTAACCCTCAGCCACACACACACACACACACACACACACACACACACACACAAACACACACAAACACACACACAAAGAGAGAGTTTAAAAATTTATGGTATATATAATTGATATATTTATTAATGGCTTCATATATAGACTGACCATATAAATTATTGTCTAATCTGAGATCACTTTGAGAATAATAGAACATACTATTAGCAATTATTCCAAAATTATAGACATAAATCTGGATTAGCTCTAAGGAAAGTATAAACAACAAAATAAATTAGTGTGCACAACAAAATAAATACTTTGATTTAGGATTATTTTTTGTTGCTATTCCAAATTTAGGTTACAAATCCTAAACCTTTCAGGATAGTACTGTTTCAATATAAGACATGGTTGTCAGTTAAAATATAGTATATATTACTCATAGATGTTCTCTCTCTCTCTCTCTCCATTTCCTTAATGCACACACATTTAAAAAATCAATATTTTTATCACTTAAACATATTCAACTAAAAAATGTAAAGAAGATAGATCTAATGAAATCAAAGTCATTTTGACTTTTCTCACTTATCGGGAGACAATTTCCTGCAGTACTAAAGTAGAACATTGTTGTAGTGTTCTCATTTTTAGCAATGATATTGCTAAATTTAATTGTTTTTGAATAAGTTTAGAAAGCTGGTAAATTTTCCCATTATTATTGGGAAATTTTCCTATTATTATCTACTATAATTCTTATATTTTCCTATTAATTTAAAACAAAAGAGTATATGAATTTCTTTGGAAAACAAATAGAGTAAGTGAAGTAAATTTATAAAAAATAATGTTTTCATTGGTAAAAAATTGCTTTTCATAAAATATTATTTTTGTGATATTCTTTAGTTATGCATAATTGTTTTATGGCATCCATTAAATGTATGAGTTATTTTTAAAATAATACATTCTGAATAGTTTCCATTGAGAAATTGACTCAATTTTCTATCAATATAAAATTTACATTCCAATTATTCCTTAAAATGTTAGGTCATAGCATTGGAGATTATTCTGATGGGAATGATTTCCTTTTCTTTGTGCTAAAGATAGAAGTTCTCCAAACTTTTCTCCATGTTTTTTCTAGTTTTGTAGTATTTTAAAAATAATTTGTTGCTAAACAGATATAATACCTATTCCCTTCCCTCAACAGATGGTCAACTACAGATGGGGAAGGTGATTGTTTATATATTTTCTTAGAAAAGAATCAAGAAAACAAAAATCCAGGTGTGTTCATTTGTTGGCAATATACCCAATTTTAACCAATTAAATATGCTGAAAAAAGTATCTTTAAATTTGACCCACTTTTATTGTTCTTGATTTGTGTACCCATTCTCTATTACTTTCATTCTCAGCAATCCATGGCTTCTCCTTGGAAATTGTAAATATTTTGACTCTAAAAATTCACTAATAATGCATTGACAGAGGAAAAGAAACACATGAACAAAACAAAAACAGTACACTGGAATTAACAAAGAAACTCCCATTTTCCTCTAGTCTCCCTTGTATATGTTAAGAAAAATTGTGTGTTTATAAATGATCATACATATTCACAAATATGTATCTCTACATACGTACACACATATATTTTATGTATCATAAGTAACTTACATATATTTTCATAACCACACTAAAACATTTATCTCATTGCTTTTTTTCATGGTACAGGTAATTTTAGTATTCACTGTGTTTTTAGTCAAGGTTCATACATGAGAATAGTGTAGCTCTTTTGTGTGCTCTGACTGTGATATAGAGACTAGAGGCCTAATGCACGAAAATTCAGGCAAAAAGTAAGCCTTCCTTCCCCCAGATGCTGGCACTGGCTTCCCCCTGGAACCTGGGACCCGGGCTGCCAGCACAAAATTCCTCCCGGCACCTGGGACTTAGGCTGCTTTCCCCCTCCAGCCGCTGGCAGGCACTCCGGATCTGGGCTGCTTTCTTCTGGCTGCCGGCAGGCACCTGGGACCTGGTCTGGCTTCCCTCAGGCTGCCCGCCCCCCGGCACCCGGGACCTGCTGGCTT
>NW_006299512.1:117072-117662 GCF_000327345.1 Myotis davidii
AATGTTAAATAATTTTATTTAATCTCATTTGTATTTCCTTTGCAATGATAAAAATATTTCATATTTTACTCATTTAGATTTCTAATTTTGTTTATTTATTTATAAATTACCTTAAGTATTACATATGTCTCCTTTTTCCCAATTGGCCCCCCCCCCTCCATTCCACCCCTGGCAAGCCCCCACCACCCCAGTGTCTGTGTCCTTGGTTATGCTATTATGCATGCACACCAGTCCTTTGGTTGCTCTCTAACCCCCCCATCTTTCCTGCCATTTATCTCTAGATCTACTTTTGTTCATCAAATTATGTTGATCACTATATCCCACATATGAGTGAGATCATGTGATATTTATCTTTCTCTGACTGGCTTATTTCACTTAGCATAATGTTCTCCAGTTCCATACATGCTGTTGCAAATGATAAAAGTTCCTTCTTTTTTATAGCAGCATAGTATCCCCTTGTGTAGATGTACCACAACTTTTAATCCACTCATTTGCTGATGGGCACTTAGGCTGTTTCCAAATCTTAGCTATTGTAAATTGTGCTGCTATGAACATAGGGGTACTTATGTCATTTCTGATTGGTGGTTCTG
>NW_006299512.1:118004-118823 GCF_000327345.1 Myotis davidii
CCTGGAACCTGGGACCCGGGCTGCCAGCACAAAATTCCTCCCGGCACCTGGGACTTAGGCTGCTTTCCCCCTCCAGCCGCTGGCAGGCACTCCGGATCTGGGCTGCTTTCTTCTGGCTGCCGGCAGGCACCTGGGACCTGGTCTGGCTTCCCTCAGGCTGCCCGCCCACAGGCACCCGGGACCTGCTGGCTTCCCTCCAGCCTCAGCTTCGTCAGGAAGGATGTCCAGAATGACGTCCGGAAGACGTCTGGTCTAATTAGCATATTGCCCTTTTATTATTATCAATAGTGTAAAAGAATAAAATTATATTGGAAGCTTTTGTAATTCTATGATGGCCTACAACATGTTACATAATACTGACTGATATTCTTGAAATTTTGGTAGTTGTTACTTTTTTTGGTGTCTGTATTTTCCCTCGGTTTTACCAATTCAATTTTAGCAGATGTGTGTTTGTGTATGTGTGCAGCATTTATTCATACAGTGTCCATAATTTATCCACTTTATTTTCAATGGCAGACAGTATGCCTATTTATGTTATTTGGATTCCTTCATTTTTAATTTTTCATATTTGAGAAAAATTTATTTTAATTAATATATAAATCAAATAAAATGATTTAATCGAGATATCCATATATTGCTACTTGAGGGAAACTGATGTTGAATATTGATTTTTTAATTTTTAGAAAACAAAATATTGTAAATGTATTTTATACCTTACTTCTTTTTCCAGGACAAAAAAATCACAAAATAATTAATGTTGTGTTTTATAAATTATATTGAATTTTATATTGAATATATTAAAAATGATACATATTTTAT
>NW_006299512.1:119001-143609 GCF_000327345.1 Myotis davidii
AATTTTATTTAATCTCATTTGTATTTCCTTTGCAATGATAAAAATATTTCATATTTTACTCATTTAGATTTCTAATTTTGTTTATTTATTTATAAATTACCTTAAGTATTACATATGTCTCCTTTTTCCCAATTGAACCTCTCAATAGTCATACCTAACCCCCCAGCACATGCCCTCACCCACCTAGTATCTGTGTCCATTGGTTATGCTTATATGAATAAATACAAGTCCTTTGGTTGATTTCTTACCCGTCCTCCCCTGCCTTCCCTCTGAAGTTTGACAGTCTGTTCAATGCTTCTCTGTCTCTAGTTTTTTTTTGTTTTTTTTTCCATAGGTTTAGGTTGTTCATTATATTCCACACATGAGTAAGATCATGTGATGTTTTTCTTTCTCTGACTGGCTTGGTTCCTTCTTTTTTATAGCAGCATAGTATCCCATTGTGTAGATGTACTACTGTTTTTTAATCCACTCATCTGCTGATGGGAACTTAGGTTATTTCCAAATCTTAGCTATTGTAAATTGTATTGCTATGAACATAGGGGTGCATATATCCTTTCTGACTGGTGTTTCTGGTTTCTTGGGATATAGTCCTATAAGTGAGATTTAGATTTCTAATTTTATATTCATTACTTTTATTATTTTATATTAGTCCACATTGTGTTACACTTTTACTAAATTGATATTAAATCACTTTATATACTTATTTTATATAGCATTACTTTGAAGTATAGCTTTATTTCATATTTTGACATGAGTTGTTTGTATTTTTTATTTTTATTTGTTTTACAAACATTTTGCAATATTGCAGTTTTTATTGTTTCCTGACAAAAAGTTTGTCTTTGGCATTGAAATGTATTTTTATTAAAATTTCCTGGAATTAGGCTTTTTTTTTCTATTTTATGATTAGTATTTTTTTCTATATTGAGATTAAGAATATGCCTTTACGCTTTGTACTTTCTGTGGAAATTAACTGAGTTTTACTCCATGGTCTAGTTTATGACCATTTTTAGTCAATATTTTTTTCAATTAGAATAACCTATTTAAAAACTGCTACATATTTTGTTTCCAGAAAATAAAATTATCTCTCTATCATCTATGTATATGTATATGTATATGTATATGTATATGAATATGTATATGTCTATCTATCCCTATCTCTATCTCTATCTCTATCTATGTCTATGTCTATATCCATATATCATCTATATCTATCATCTTTATATCTAGCTATTATATTGAAAGGGCAACATTTACAGGATGCAAATAGAAAACTATTTCTTCCTTATTTTCCATTCAAAATCATCCTATGCAGCCAGTTTTCATGGTTTCTTAGATAAAAATTCAGATAGTTCCCATAACATTTTAGTTTTAGTTATTAATCAGATAATATAATAATCCCTATATCACAAATAAAATTTCCACTTCATTCTAATGATAAAGATTTCAAGGTTAGTGGTAAAAACAATTTACTCTCGCTCAACTTGGCAATGATTCACACTACAAAGCTTTCAGTTAAAAAAGAGAGCATGATTGGTTGTGTGTGTGTGTGTGTGTGTGTGTGTGTTTCCCTCTTTATGATTTTACCTCTACTTATCCCCCAACTGGATTACCTTGGTTCCTGTGGGATCCTGCTAGGAGAGAAAAGAGCAATACAGATCTGGAAATATTCACTTGACTAACATTGCCTTTATCTGTTATTGGTAGTTTAAAGGATTGAGAACTGTTTTAATTAATTCTCCCAGGACGCTCTAACATAACTTCCTCAGAGATTTCCTTCTGCAGACACCTGAAGTACTTTCTTTATAAAGTCAAAGCTATCTTTTTTTCTAATTTTATATGCTCCCATATCAATTTTACTACCTACTAAGGTATCTCTAGTCTTTCCAGACTGTCATCACTTCTGGCAAACAAACAAACAAACAAACAAACAAACAAACAAACAAACAAAAACAACAACTTTGGTTTAGGATATTTAAAAATACCACCAAGCCGGGGCAACCCTGAGTAGTCCAAGTGTAGCCAGAAGGATGTATTTAACTGTTGTGTTGAGAGTGTGGAACTAAGCTGTTAACCATAAATCAAATATTTTATCTCCCTTTTAATCAATACCTATAAATCTTTATTCATTCTTCTTATGTATCTGAATAAAAACTGAGCTATTTTCAGAGCTCATAGAAAAAATTAAATTATCTGGTCATAACTGGTCACAAAAGCAGTCTCGCTTTATTAATTAATGTCTTTAGTCCTAAAAGGTAGCAACACATAGTGACTTTAGACCTTGGTTTCCTCAGTTTGCTTAGGCTCAAATCCTAGTGTCAATGCTCAATAACTCAGTTTTAACATGATCAAATTAAAGAATAATAACAATAACATCATGAGGTTTTGTTTAGATATTTGAAATTTGCTTAGAATAGGGTGTGTGTAGACCAAGGGCCATCTCAGTGACTGTTTATAAAACTTGAAATATCTAAAATATCTCTTTTGCTCCATCTTGGGCTATTGAACTCTCAATCTTTAATTGGGAAAGTGTAGGAGTACCTTGAGAACTTTATTTCCATTCCCTTGCATTCCATTTCTCCTTCCAGCTGCTGTTTTGCCATGGTCTTGAATGGTGCTGAACAAGAAACAAGGGAATAGAAATATATAATTTCCTTGGATTTGATATTGGCAGTGTCTGTGATTGGCATGTGTCTCTTTGTCTCTCATTGTGACTGTATAACTATAACTCCTTTGATGTTTCTTCACTGACTGCTTAAGATAATCTCCTTAAAGTTTTGAAATTGAAATCTCATTGATGATTGAAGTGAATGTTGGTTAAATCATTTTGGAGAGAATTTAATGGCATGTACTCTGTGACATTTACATTTCATTTCTAAATGTCTACCCTAGAGAAACTCTCACACATGTGTACAAGGAGACTGTTTTGAAGCACTGCCTATAACAATTACGAAGATTTAACTACCTAACTAGCCCCCAATTGATATTTAAAATAGTTCATTCACATATATTACCTGAACTCTCAATGTTACTGGTGAAGAACTTCTCTACTAATTTAATACCCTTTCTTTTGATATTATTTCATTTGTTAGTATTAACACATCAAGTTGTAATGTCTTACCCACATCTGCCTTATTTACTCAGTGTATGACAGTAATTTTTAAGAATTCATGGAATTCCAATTGCCCAGTTTTAAAGACCACAATACCTTATAATGCTTACTCTCATGTGAATATTAAAACAGAATGTTCTGGATTAGCATGGCCAATAAAAATTTAGGCATATCATTTCTAGCTATACATTCACTACAATAAAATCAATCAATAACTTTTTACTTCTTTTATCATGACCTATGAATTTCTACATGGGTTGGATTCAGCCTGGATTCTTCATTTTTATATAAAACTAGAGGCCCGGTGCATGGATTTCAGCACCGGTGGGGTCCCTCAGACTGGCCTGCACCCTCTTGTAATCTGGGGCCCCTTTGGAGATGTCAGACTACCAGTTTCAGCCCGATCCCTGCATGCCAGGCTGAGGGACTCCACTGGTGCACGAATCCATGCACTGGGCGTCTAGTATGATATAAGATCTTTGGTTAATCTCTTCCCTCTCTCCCCTTCCCCCTTTTCCTCTGAGATTCATCAGTCTGTTCCAGGTTTCCATGCCTGTGCATTGAGCATCTTCCCCTTGGTGGTCAGTGTGCATCATAGCTACTGGTCGAATGGTGGAATGATGGAATGGTGGAACAGTGGAATGGTGGAACGGTGGAACGGTGGAACGGTGGAACGGTCACTTAGGCTTTTATATATAGAGATTCTAACCAGTCACTTTTCATTTCAAAATAACCTTTGTATGCCAAAGTCAGCACCCTCATATTTTTCTTCATTCCTCTCTCTCTCCATCTCTGTTTCTTTCCCTTCTCACACACAGATATACAGACACACAAACACACAGCTACATACACATATTAATATGCCATACACACACACACACACACACACACATCCAACCTTAATATAATCTGTACAGGGGCACATTTTATGTCACTATTAAACATTACCTTATTAATGAAGTCTCCCTTGATAAAATATATAGCCATAAGCTCTTGTTGAAAACTACAATCTGTTTTCATAGTTATCATTACAACTACAATTGGATAATTATGTTTTAATTATTTTGGTTTATATCCATCTCTCCCTCTAGATTGTGCACATATTGTTAAATAAATGGATGAATCCATGCATGAATGGCTGAATGAATGGAATCAGGCCAATCTAATTAGAATTTCCAATTAATGTCACTAAACTACACATTTCTTATCTAAAAAAACAAACAAACAAACAAAATACTAGAGTAATTCTATGTATTTTATAGAGCAGTGAGGATTAAAGCATATACAGTGCAGTAAAGTATAAAATGTATACATAGTAAATTGCTAAATCACTTTCTCAAAATGAGCTATTTAATATTTATGTCCTTTATTGTATTTGGAAAACTCTTTAAATATAAAAAAAGAATTAAAAGAAATAATAAATTTACAAGAAAGGGTAATATGATTGATTGGATATTATAAAAACTCTTTTACTACTAACATTTAGAAATGCTTCAGAAAATCCCATTCAATGATGAACTAATTTTTAAAGCAACTAAGGGAATTTGCAAGGGTTAAAATTAAGTTTTTTTATTTTTTTGAGATTAAATACCAGGGATAGTTCATGGTGCATGTTAATTTTAGAAATTCAGAAACTTAAGTCTTGATGCCTCATTGGAGACAGGAATTAAAAATTTGAACATGACAAGTGGGAGGTTAGAATTATATCTAGACTTAACATCCTTGAAAGGCTTCATCCTTACCAAAATGCTGGCTGGAAAATAAAATAAATTATTACAGAAGGACAATAAGGAAGATGGAAATAATTGGCTGGCAATAAAACAAACAAGGCAAGCAAGCTAGCAAACAAACAAACAAAACAGAACTGAAATGACAAAAATTATTACTATTTTTTCTATGCATGGTCCAAAATAATACACTCACAATCTAAAATTATTAAACAGAAGATAGAAAAAATTAACTCTGGGTTAGAGCTAGCACACATATCAAATAAAAAAAAGGATAGCTGATTTCATTAGCAACAGTAACAACATACACAATTTTCAAAATATGTTTTTATTTTCAGAGAGTGGAAGGAAAAGAGAGAGAGATGGAATCCTCAATGTTGAGAATCATTGATTGGCTGCCTACTGCACACCCCCTTCCTGGCGATTGAGCCAGCAACCTGGGTATGTGGAGCCCTGACTGAGAATTGAACTGGTTCAGAGGTTGATGCTCATCCATCAAACCACTCTGGCTGGGCAATGTATACACATTTTTGACATGTTTTATAAATGAAATAGAGGTAAAATACATAAGAACTATAGTCTGAATTATAATGCATGTTTGTAATTCATAGAATACCGTAGTATTACATACTCAAGAATATATTCCTTAATCCCCAGAACGTATCAATATGTTTTTATATTATACTAGCGGCCTGGTGTATGAAAATTGGTGCACTCAGGGGCTCCCTCAGCCCAGCCTGCACCCTCTCACAGTCTGAGAGCCCTCAGGGGATGTCCTACTGATGGCCTCCGCAGGATGCGACCAGGTGGGCCATTCAGGGGATGGCACCAGCTGGCATGGCCCCGCCCTCCATTGTGCCACCACTGATCACTGCCACCTCTCCCTCCATCGCCGCTGTCCCCTCCCTCTGTCCGCTGTCATGCACCTTGGCTATCCTGGTGCAGCCTGGTCGCCAGCTCTGCCCAAGGCCGACTGGTCATTCCACCGTTCGGTTAATTTGCATATTATGCTTTTATTACATAGGATGGCTAAAATTAATTTGGGCTGCAGATGGAATTAAGAATTAATTTGTTACAGCAGAAATAAGTGACTAATACTGTTTCATTGTGCCTTTACCTCCAAAGTGACCCAATATATCTTTTTCAGATACTTGTGGAGTACCTGAGTTATCTCACATACAACATTGCCATCCATTTTTTTTTTCCTCATGGGAACAGTTATGATATCACACTGAATGAGATCCTATTCTGGAGAGAACCATTTGAACACTATTCAGAACGTGCAATTACTCCCAAAGGAACTTAGTAGAAAGGGATGAACCATTACCTCATATATGGTAATGTCCCACCATCTCAGTTAAATTCCTAAAAATCATTTGATAAAATCGAGACCGCTTCATTCCTGACATTGTCAAATAAGAACCACCGACCCTCTCAGGACCACAATGTTAGCACAAACCCAACATATTTTAGTCCTGTAGTGTTCACGAGGCAACACATTCCTCAATAATAAAGTTTTCATAAGCCCATTTGTTGTTACTTGCAAATTGGCAAAGCTTGCATGGGGCCCCCTTCAGCAAAAGGTTATAAAATCTCCAAACTGCAAGCACACACAGAGAGTGGATTCACTTCAGAGGCAATAGCAACCACCTCTCATGCCTGCTAAAGTATCAGGACTACGTATGATGCTCATAAGTTGTCCTTGTGCTTCTGACAGAAGAAACTACCCACCCAAGACCCACATAATGTTAGAGAGACAACTGCTGGCAACATAATTGAGCTCTCCCAGAAACAGAGAGTCAAATAGGCCACTGAGCCCTAAACAGTCTATCCCTAGTTCCCTATTATGCCTTGAATCACAGGACCGCAGCTCACACATTAAGCATGGGCACCAAAGTCTGCTGTAGGGTAGAGCCACATCCAGGCCTTTTATTTCCCATATGCAGTAGGGGTGGCTTCCCTGTCTTCTGCCCTTTGCCAGTCCCAGTGCTGGAGGGGTTCACCCTTCTCCCAGATCCCTCATGTTATAATCTGGATGCGTCCCCCGCAAATTTCACAAGCTGAAATTCTAATGCCCAATATGAATCTAGTAGGAGATGGTATCTTTGGGAGGTACTTAAGTCATGGAGATGTCGCTTTCAGGTGATTAGTGCCATTAAAAAAGATATCCCCACTCCCAGATCTCCCTATCACCCTCTCCTATGGAAGGACACAGGTTTATAATAGGGGTCACCAGACATGGCCATGCTGGAATCCTGATTTTGGAACTCCAGTCTCCAGAGCTGTGGCAAATAAATTAAGGTTTATAAACCACCCAGACTATGGAAGGAAAATAGAAATAGAAACCATGACAAATAAATTTTATCCATTTTAATTATTTCTTGGTATAGAAACAATTACACATTTCACATTAAATTTGTGTTAAGTAAGTGGAAATTTCACAGCTTATTGTATGACTTCATTATTACCTAAAATCCCATATCAATAGCATGCTGGTAGGTATCATCAGCTACTAGTATTTCATCAGTTTTTCCCTAAATTAATATAAACAATAATGCTTTGTTAGCATATAGAGTAGACGATGAATTAAATAATTATTTTGTTCAAATGATTCTAAATGTATTCCTTTTACTTTACAGCATTTATTTGTGAAACTGGGAGCATACATTTTCTTTATATGTTTTATGGTTTTACTCTTCCTTATATTCTATATAACTGATTCAATACCACCAGTGTTGTAGGCATATACTCCCTTTAATATTTAAAAATTTATCTTTAAGTTTGTCTTTCAGCATTTTGAGTATTAACATGTCTGAGTTAAATTTTTTTTTAAATTTTCTTTCTGGAAATTTACTGCATTTTCTGAATATCTATAATAATTTTTTTTCAAATTAAGGGACATATTCCCATTGACATTATTATTGGGGTGGGGGGCATTTTTTACTATCACTTTTCCTCTCTAATCTCCCTATAGCATTCCCATTAGTCATGTCTTCATTGAGTTGTGTTTTAGATATTTCTAAGACACTGTTCATTTTTCTTTTGGTCTCTGTTCTGCAGATTGCATAATCTTTGTTGTTCTATCCTCATTTTCACTAATTCTTTCTTCTGCCATCCAAACTGTACTATTGAGAAGTGGTAAATCATTCATTTTACTTATGTACTTTTAACTATAAAATCTCCATTTGGTGCCTTTCTTTTAATGCAATATATTTAATCATATTCTCTATTTGATGCAACATTGTTTCATATCTTCCTTTATATTTTTAAGTATTTACTTTGCTTCTTTGACCATATTTCAAACAGTTGGTTTGAAATACTTGTGTCCAAGTCCACCTCCAAAGTCTGATTCTACCATCTGTTCTTTGGTTTTTGTACATGTGCCACATTTCCATCTGATGTCTTGTTGTTGCTTATTTGTTTTTTATCTCCTACTTCTTGGTTTTAAAAAACTTGACTTTTTAATAATATAATGCAGCAATTCTAGATGAAGAAGCTTGCATACTCCCTATCCCCATATGATAATTGTTATTGTCATTATTTCCTTAGTTGTTTTATTGTTTGTTTAAGTGGCTTGGCTCAACTTATTCTGTGAAGTGTGGTTCTCGTGCATGTGCAGCCTCTGGTGGACTTGGCTATGTTTTTTCTCTTGGTGTTTTTCTTTTTCACCTTATCTCCCAACGTGTCACCTCTGAGTTGCCATAAGCCATTTACTTCAAAGTTTATTTCTATAAACAGTTGTGCATTATATATTTACTAGACGCCTGATGCACAAAGTTAGTGCAAGAGTAGGCCTTCCTTCCCCGGCTGCTGGCACCGGCTTCCCTCTGGCACCCGGGACCCAGGCTTCCCTTGCAGCCCTGGCTACGTCCAGAAAGGCAACCAGTCTAATTAGCATATTACACTTTTAGTATTATAGATTCTGGGATTTTAGGAAGGGGGGGGTACTTTTTAAAGTTATGATTATTAGAAAAAGTTTTATGGATATTGACCTTGAATGATTAAATTTTAAAAAATCTGAGACTTATGAAAGAGTACATTCTATCGCACAGAGGTTTTATTTTTTTAAGCTCTGTTTTGGATGTATAACTTAGTGGTTAGACAGTTATATACTCTGCATAGTGTACCCCTCACTATTTCCAGTGCCCAACCACACTTAGTTATCACAATATTATTGACTGTATCTTCTATGCTATGCTTACTTCATCATGACTATTTCATAACTACTCATTTTTACAGCACAGAGATTTAAAATGAAAGGTACAGTTTGTGTGGGGAATTAATGTTCATGAGGAAATATACCAGTTTACTCAATACATATTCATATAGTACTTATTTCTTTGTAGTGTAAATGATAGAATTAAAGGTACATATGCTTATCTCAAACAATTAATGCAGTTTACATGCTTATCAATTTTCTTGCATCATAGTAAAAAAGAAAGGAAACATTTTGTATATTTTTTATTTGCCCTATTTATTGCTATCTAATTCATAAAGCATGAATATTTTTATTTACAGCATCCTTTTTTAAATGAACTATTGTAGAACACATAGCTATGTTATTAAATTGTAAAAAAGGGGCATGAGCCAGACTAGAGTGGCTTAGTGGTTGAGCATTTACCTATGAACCTTGCTAGGGCACATGCCCAGGTTGCTGGCTGGATCCCCAGTGGGGGAGGCAGTCAATCAATGATTCTCTCCCATCTTTGATGTTTCTATCCCTCTCTGCCTCTCCATTCCCCATTGAAATCAATAAAAATATACATTAAAAAATAAAAGGACATAAAATCAGATGACAATTACAACAACAACCCAAAAATAAATATGATATCAATAAGGGCATGTTTGCCAGAAATAATTATATCATTGAATTGGTTAAAGTGTTGCTGCATTTCTCCCTTTTATGTAGAGACCAGTCTGATCCTTAGGCAACACAAAATATAAATTGTACTATCTCTACTTACTTTCTTTATAGGGCATTAGAAGTTTACTTAAAAGAATCCCTGGGAATGAAAACAAGAATTCTCAATTATTTTCTAAACATATGCATAAGAACCTTCTCTAGGGTAGAAATAAACTGAGCAAAACCCATTCTCCTTGAAAATAATCTTTAGCTAGAAACAGAAGGTAATTTCCTGTGACAAAATCACTCTTGTAACATACAGAAAAAAGAAAATCAGTTAGCATCTTAATATACTTGCTTTGGTTGATTTAAAAGTGTTTAGCAAGCATCTAGAACATATTAGAATTTGATTCAGACAATATTATTTGAAAATGAAAAATAAATTTTGTCTTTTCACTCTTGATATTTTGCAGAAACCTTATAAGAAGATAGAACAGTATCAAAATATGATCTTCTTGACTCAGTTGCAAGCTTTATATTTTCAAAGGTTGATTCCTTATTTCAGAATATATGTTTAAAAATGTAAAGATTTTGTTTCTCTAATTGGCTTTGGTTAGCACATAATAAACAGGAGACATTTAGATTAAAATTCTAGCCCTGATTGGTTTGGCTCAGTGAATAGAGTGTTGGCCTGGGGACTCAAGGTCCTGGGTTTGATTCTGGTCAAGGACACATGCCCAGATTTTGGCTTGATCCCCAGTAGGGGGTGTAGGGGACAGTCAATTGATGATTCTCTCTCATCATTGATGTTTCTATCTCTCTCTCACTCTTCCTTCCTCTCTGAAATCAATAAATATATATTTTTAAAAAATTTAAAAAATTTAAAATGATTGTGTTGGCTGCATTTGTGTAGGAAAAAAAACCCTACTAGTCAGACTAATGTTTATGTTACATGATAAACATATGGAACAATGGGTATCTTTTGTTTTGCAAAGTGACTTTAGTATAATGTATTACACAGAAATTTGTTACACTTTTGTTTACGAACATCATTTACATAAAGTTACAGTAATTTCCCTGACAGATCTTTAAGTTCAGTTTGAATATAAGATAATATAAAAGTTACTTTTGCAGTTAAGAGATAACAGGTCAAAGGTTAACATAACCTCAAAAAAATCATAAGTTCCTTAAATTGCTGAACTGTGCAAGAATTTTATGCCTAACAGAAATAAGAGTATATGTCCTGCTTTCCCAAGTTTACTGTGGCTTTTCAGGCTCTTTTGTGGTTCCATATAAATTTTTGAAATAGTTGTCCTAGTTCTGTGAAATACATCATTGGTATCTTGATAGGAATTGCACTGATCTATAGATTATTTGGGTAGTATGGGCATTATATTAATGTTAATTCTTCCCACCCATGAACATGGTATGCTTCTACTCATTTGTAACTTCTTTAATTTTGTATTAAGCAAAGACAAAAAATGAAATTCATAGATACAGACAACAATATGCTCATTCCAAGGGGAAAAGAGGGGTGGGGAGAGGTAGAAGAGGGTAAGTGGGGGATAAATGGTGATTGAAGGAAATTTGACTTGAGATGGTGAACACACAATACAATATACAGGTGATGTATTACAGAATTGTATACCTGAAACCTATAATATTTTATTAACCAATATCACCCCAATAAATTCAATGAAAAAAGAGTACATGTCAAAGTAAAACATTTAAAAAAACAACAATGTTATGAAAGGTACATAATTGATAGGGGTAATAGCTGTGGAAGTTTTTATATGTATGTTTTATCAACACATTTGCTTTATAATTGTTGCTGAATGTTTTAGTGTTCAATTTGAATCTTTCTTCAAGTTTTTTATGAAAATATTCTAGAATTTGAAAGGTACTCAAGACAAAATTGCTGAAAAGATGACTCTGTGCATTTGAAAATGATTTTAGTTAAGAATTTTACTCCAGTATAATATACTATATTATAATATACTATAATACACAGAAAGGTACATAATCATAAGTGAATATTCTCAAACTGGAACACATCATTGTAACTGGCAGTGAGATCAAGAAATAGAACATTACAATGGTCATAGAAGTCTCCTTCCAGTTCCTGCCTATTGTGCAAGAATAAACAATATAGTGACTTGAGAATATCATGCTAAGCAAAATCAGTCAAACAGAAAAAGAACTATATGATTTTGATCTTATGTGGAATATAAAATTGAAAGTAATAAATGAACAAAAAACAAATAAATACTCATAGACACAGGCAACAGTATGGCAGTTATCAGAGGGAAGGGAGGTGGGAGTGTAAAAGGGTCAAATATATGGTGATGGAAGGAAATTTGACTGGGTGGTGGGGACAAAATGCAATATGCAGTTTATGTATCATAGAATTGTTCACTTGAAACCTATATAATATTCTTAACCAATGTCACCCCAGTACATTGAATTTAAAAAGAAGACTGTTATAAATGATGATTAACTGCTTCTGAATTTCATCAAAATAAAATCATATGGTATGTTGTTCTTAGTATCTGACCTCATTAGCTTAATTTTATTTTTGTGAGGGCCATCAAATTATCATGTGCTATTGATGTTGTTATTCCCATCTCTGTATAACTTTCTATGGAATGAATATATCACAACTTATTTCTCCACTCTACTGTTCATAGACAACTGTGTTGTTTCTAGGAGGAGGCTGCTATAAATAGTGCTATAATAAACATTCTAGTATATGACTTTTGGCGAATACATATATGAATTTCTGCTTTATATCTGTGGGAAAAATGGAATTTCTGGATCACAGAAAATGGTTATTTTATGTACAGGTAATGTAATCCCCCAAATGAATGAATTTGATTGATTAGTGATTACTGAACTTGAACTTCTCATGTGTTTTTAAATAACTTCAGTAAACTAATCCTGAAGTTCAAATTGTTTTGCCCAGACTTATTGGATTATACATCCTTTGCTATTGTTTTGTAAAAGCTCCTTTTTAAAACTCAGAACACAAATCCTCTTTCATATAAGATACATGTATCAAATATTTTCTCTAATTCTGAAGGTTAACTTTTCATTTTTGTAATGGTATCTTTTAAAGAACAAAAACTCTTCATTTTACATGAATCAAATTATCAACCTTTCACCAATTTTTATTGTCTCTTATTTGCAATCATAAAATTCTTTTAAGTTATGTTCAAGAAACTTAAATGCTTTTTTCTTTCACATTAATCTAAAATTCATCAGGAATTAATTTTTTAATGTGAGGTGAAATAGGTTTCAAGATTTACTTATTTTTAAATGGATATTCAATTGACCCAGTACCATTTATTTAAAAAGTTAATCTTTACATATTGCATTATGAGTTTTTAATAAGAAATATCCTATTAATCAATGATTATTTTTGCCAACTTCATACAATTTATATAACATACAAGTTCTTTATATTTGTTATAAGTCCTCTAGTTGTTTTTTATTTATAAAGATTGCATTAGTTATACTTTATTAAGTATAGCTAGATAAACAGACAAAACTCAGAATACAAGTCCTTTTTCATAGAAAATACATGTATCAAATATCATCTCTAACTCTGAAGGTTAAATTTTCATTTTTGTAATAAGTTTGCCTATTTATCTATCTATCTGAATTAACATATTACACAAAATCTGCCTTAATCATACATGTGCATAAGCACACACATGCACACACATACATACAGACAAACATATACTAATATTATATATATATTCTCCATTTGTTTAGAACTCCTGTAATTTCCACAGTAATAGCATGCATTTTATTCCTAGGTATATGGTATTTTTAATGATACTTAAATTTGGGTCAGTGTAAATTTGCTTATTACTGTTATATAAAAATACATTTGATTTTTTTCAATTTTAACACTTTATAGAAAAATAATTCATAGATTTGAGATAAAATCTGATGAGTTTTTGGACTTTATAAATATACATAAAAAATCACCCATGTACAAAATTTAATTTTTTTATAACCCACAAAAATTTCTTTTCTATTTTTTATACTGCTTAAGTTGTTCCTCCCTGTCCCTCACAGGAACCCCAATGGAACACTGATCTGAATTCTGTCACTAAAGACTAATTTTGAACTTCTAAATCTTTTTATAAATAAAATTTTTAAATGTATTTTTGTCTGAGTTCTTTTGCGCATCTTATTTATTATCCACTGTTAATTGCTGAATATTATTAAGTAATATAGCATTGATTATTATATGTGTTCATCATACATTTTGGGGCCGTTTACCTGATGATGAACATATGGGCCATTTTGAGGTTTGGATAATGCAAATAAAACTGCTATGAACATTTGTATTCAGATCTTGTATAAACATGTAACTTTTTTATATAGAATACAATCAACAAAACCAAAAATAATGCCAATAAGTAAAAAAGCAGTAGTCAGAATATAAGTACGTTTTTGTACTATGCATATAATTTTTATTTTTTAACCTAATTATACTAGTCATATACTAGAATGTTTATTATAGCACTATTTATAGCAGCCTCCTCCTAGAAACAACACAGTTGTCTATGAACAGTAGAGTGGAGAAATAAGTTATTATCAAGTTTACAGACATCATTCCCCCCAAAATATGCTCCTCCTCATAGCATTCATGTCAAGCATCATAGTATTCATAGTATTCATATTCAAGCAAGCCAGAAATCTGGTATAAAGTATCATTAATTATTAATTTATTCCTTACCACCACATAATGGATTACCACATCCTAAGAATAATAAAGTAAATTTAACTTTTTTCCCACTATAAACATAGTAAATGTTCACATTCAACTAATTTTAAAATAAATTTAAAAGAAAATAAAAAGTGATTTTACCATCTAGAGATAAAACATAACTTTGAAAAATCTGCTTCCTTTTTTTAATGCATATTTTTCAGTAGGTGTTGTAGTCAAGGCCATATACTTTTGTGTTTCATTCACATTATTTAACATAGAATATTTTTAATTCCACATAATAATTTATGTATCCATCTCCACTGAATTAAACATTTATGCAATTTCCATTTATTTTACTAGTATAAATAATGTTTTATTGATCTTCTTTAACAAGACACTTTTATTTACAGTTATTACTATATGACTGATTCCCAGAAGTAGAATAACTATCAATGGGGCGTCAATAATTTAAAAACTCTATGCATATTACCAATTTGTTTCATAGAAGGGATGCAATAATTTATACAACTAACAGCAGTATCCATTTTCGTCTAGCCTGGATAGTATTTGTGTTTTTATTTAAGACAAAGTAAAATAGATAAAAAATAAAATTTATGGTCCCCTGATATATATGTTACATTAATTCTACTTCTTAATATTTTCTCAAATAAATTGACCCTTATTGTTACTACTGTAACTGGCTGGGATTTGGCCCTTGTATTTTGTCTCCTAAATGGTGTTTCTGACTGTGTTCTCTTCTTCCTTCATTTCTTTGTCAGCACCATTAATGACAAATCTCCAAATTCTAATTTAATAATATCTATCATGTAAATAACAAAATCTCTAAACAAACCTGTGTATACAATAAATGCATAAGGGATTAGCAATCACATGATACAGAATTCAGAAGCGACTTCATCTCAACAAAAATAAGTATCTGGCCTTTGAGTGCTGCAAAATGCTACCCTAAATTTTTCAGAACTTTATTTTCTCCCACAACATTTATTATTATTATTTGTTTAATACATTTTCTGCACCTACATTTCTAGTCCTTGCTATTTGGTGGTAAGTTCTATGAGAAAGGGACATGTCTATCTTATTTGTTCATAAATCCCTAATACTAGGCCTAGACAATGACACACATATGACATAATTATACAAGTGGATTGTGAATAAATCATCTCTATTTTCTCTTGCTTACCAGTTCAGTTTCATTACTACACATTTCCAAAAGAAATAATTAGCAATATATTATCCGTAATTTACTGGCATGCAAATGGCTTCCTGGGTGTGTTATGATTTACTGATGTTCTTTTTATGAATATGCTTTTCTATAATCCACATCTAAGATATCACTTCTTATAATGAATTCTTAACAGTAATTGGTCCTTCTTTCTCTGTAAATCCCTCATCACACTACTTATCACCCATTTTAGGGTGATTTAGAGGATACCACTCTATAGTCCCTATAATCTTTATTGAGAACCTCTATTTTAGCAACTATCTAGATTCATTCCCTCTCCACACTTGTCAGTTTCTTGCTTTTACTAAGATTTCCTTGAGGAAAAGAGCTGTGTCAAATCTGTCAATCAATTTTTGTGACATTGTTTGCCCCATTAATAAAATATTTTCTTCTTTTTCATGACTGAGTAATAGTATCCCACTGTATAAATGTACCATAGCTGTTTTATTCACTCATCTACTGATGGACACTTGGGCTGCTTTCAAATCTTGGCTATTGTAAATAATGCTTCAATGAGCATAGGGGAGTGCATATTGTTTCAAATTTAAAAAGAAGAAGGAAAATTTACCCTTTGTAACAACATAGGGAGAGAAAGACATACCATATGATTTCACTCATAGGTGGAGTCTAATGAACCAACTGAACTAATAAGCAAAATAGAGAGGACCATTCCCTGTATGATCTCTTTATCTGATTCTATACTAAACTGTAGTGTGAGCTCTTTACATAGCATCATAGTCATGGTGTTAGTTGACCAGATGGGCCAGATACCTTAGGTCATTTCTCACATTGGAACTTTTTTAAGGTTTTAACTACTCATATTATTAACAATTTTATTTATTCCTCTGAAAATGATGCCTCAGATCATAGCAGTTAATTAAGAAATTTAATTTAAGCCAACCAAGCTCAGCCCAATATGCATCTATAGTTGATGCCATCTGGGTGTGTAGAGGATAGAGAGGCAAAGAGGATGACTTTATCCAGTATCAACTCAACTATTTATTAATGTCCCAATTTAAGAGCTATGTTTTAGACTGCCAGGACAGAGAAAAAGTTATAATATTATCTATGGGCAATTGCATATCATTTAAGGCTACTTTAAAGTTTCAGAGATAATATTATATAGAGACTCAATAATAATCCTTAACAATAAATTAAACATAACATTTTTATTTATCAATAGTAAACATACAGATTTTTAAACTTAAAACAATTCCATAAGACCATTTAAAAATGTAAGAACTTTCCACAAGTCTATATAAATGATAAAAATAATGTTGTTAAAATAATGTTGAATAAGCAAAGCCAAGATATGAGAAAATACAAAATATATGATGCTTCTTCCCAGCAGAGATATTGATATACACATTAATGTGTTACTGGAATAGGACCAAAAGCAACAAAAGAATCAATTGAGTCTGGTTCCATATTTCAAATATCTTTTCTCATTCTCCAAATTAATGCATAAGCATACATCAAAGTCCACCCATAAACTTGTATTACTTTTATGTTCATTTTTGAGATCTTTATTTAGAATACACTGGCCTCATTGAGTTATAGAGCTAAAAGTAAAGACTTGTTTTACATGGTCCTAGTTATTCTCAATAACAGAGAATCTTACAATTTAAAAAGTAAAATTTTTGTTTTATGGCAAAAGCATACATTGCAAGAGACACATGGAAGTGCTGATTTCCATTAAATTCTGTAGCTTTATCTGAGGCAGAAACTTATAAGCAAACATTTAGTTCAGGTCAATCTGAAAATTAAACTATTTATAAAAAATATCAGTGACCCCATTTTATATTTCATAGTACTATCATTATTAGTGTTCTATTACTCATTACTTCTTTCATTCTTTTTTTAAAGTATGTTTTTATTTATTGTTTAGAAAGAGAGGAAGAGAGAGAAACATCAATTGGCTACTTCCGGGGGATCCCTACTGGGGATGGAGCCCACAACCCTGACATGTGCCCTGACATTGAGTCCCACCAGTGACCTTTAGATACATGGGAAGCCTCTCAACCAACTAAGCCTCACTGGCAGTGAATGACTTCTTTCATTCTTTAGGTGTTTTTTGACTATAATATGCTCAGGAAATTCTACCAAAATATGGCCAATTTTAGGTAGACAAAGAAATGTTTTCTCATAGGTATGCAAATATTTTACAATAATGTACACTAATTTATAAATTTACCCAATTTTAATGTTTAGATATTAAAATATTCTGTTTTGTTATTATACAAAGACTGTTTAATATTTTATACATATAATTTAAATACACTGATGAAAATATTCTTAAGCTATTCCAAATGTTTGTCAACATTGTAAAGGTTTTGATACATAGCATAATTGGCCTTATGATGCTATTTGGCTAATTCATTATCCCACCATCAATATAAGATGATGTTAGTTTTTTTTCTTTATATTGAATATTTTTTCCTAAGAATCCTAAAAATTAAGGACTTTTAACATTTTGTGCTACTGTTTTTGTGCATTTTATTTAAGCATATATGCTCTTTAAGAAATTCCTTGAGATTTCCTTAATTCTAATCCCCTTTTGTTTTAAATAGTCAATATTTACTTACATGTACTTATATATTTACCTTACCGTGGTCCTTATTTCCTGTTGTGTGAAACCTTGGCTTCTATTGAGGATGAGTTTTCTTAAGCTGGAAAGATGCGTGAAGTTAGGCCTACTGGAGTCAGGTCTGGTGGGGACAAACAAAACAGCTTTTGTTTGTAAAAAAAAAAAAAAGCCTCTATTTTACTTTCATTTGTAAAGTCAGGTTTACTAATTATAATTTACAGGCTGTTAAGCTTACAGTAACAATTAAATGAATTTTGACAAAATGTTATGGTTATATAACCACCATGGTTGGGATTCAGAAGTTTCTTATCATGACAGAAAGTTCTCTCATACACCTTTGTGATGAAACTCTTCTCACTCCCAACTGATGGTAATCCTGGATATAATTTTATCTCTACATTTTTTTTTACTTACCAGAATGTGACATTTGCTTTCCTACCAGCATTACATGAAATTTTTATTTATTCTTCTTTTTCATGAGTACTTTATATGTTATATTTTTTCATTTAAGTGGATATGAAGTAGTGTCTCATGATAGTTAAAAGTTTTATTTACCTGATAACTAAGTCTTGATTATTTTAAGCATCTTTCATGTTTTTATTTGATATCTATAGTTCTTTGGTGAAGTGAAATGTATGTTTAAACCTTTTGCCTAATTTTAGTAAATTGGTTATTTTGTCAAATTTAATTGTTAGAGCTCTTCAAATTCTGCATATTTATATTTTATCAGATATATAATTTTGTAAGTGATTTTTCCTTTCCCTTTTTTTATATTTTTATTGATTTTTTACCGAGAGGAAGGGAGAGGGATAGAGAGTTAGAAACATGGATCAGCTGCCTCCTGCACACCCCCTACTGGAGATGTGTCCACAACCAAGGTACATGAATGCCCCTGACTGGAATCAAACCTGGGACCCTTCAGTCTACAAGCCGACACTCTATCCACTGAGCAATCCACTGAGCCAAACCGGTCAGGCCAAGGATCCTTTTATTTTCTTAATAGTGGTTGTAAAGAGAACATATTTTTCATTTTGATAGGACCCAGTCTATCAAGTTGCATTTTTTTTTTTTTACTTCCTTTGCTATATTTTTCCCTAAAAATACTTTGGATTACCCTGTTGTAACAAAGATTTTCTCTTGTGTTTACTTTACTTTCTTTTACATTTTATAGTTAGGTACATAATTCACTTCATATTGTTTTTTATGATGTAAAATAAAAGCTAATATTTATTATTTATGATTTAAAATAAATATTTTAATTGATTTCAGAAAAGGGAGAGAGGGATGGAAACATCAAGGATGAGAAAGGATCATTGATCAGTTGTCTACTATAGGCCCAGTACTGGGGATTGAGCTCACAACCTGGGCATGTGCCCTGACCAGGAATTGAACTATGACTTCCTGGTTCACAGGTCAACATTCAACCACTGAGCCACACCAGCCCAGCTATTTGTTATGACTTTTGCTCATGATATATCAAACTCCCTTATACTAATGTTTGAAAAGACTAGACTTTCCCATTTGCTTTAACTTATTACCATTGTTAAAAAATAAATTGACTTTATATATGTGAACATATTTCTAAAGTATTTTGGGATCTATTTTCTGTTTATCTTTATGCTAATAGAAAACTGCCATGATCACTGTCTCACTTTGTGTCTACTACATCCGAGTCAAGTCTGTAAGTTCTCCGATTTTGTTTTTTTTTATTTTTTCAAAACTAACTTAATCTAGTCGCTTGGCTTTTACATATAAATTTTAGAATGTACTTGCCAATTTATATATATTATGTGTGTGTGTGTGTGTATGTGTGTGTGTGTGTTGTGTGTGTAAAGTTATTAGAATTTTGTCTAGTTATTAGACATTTTTCAATGTCTAGGATGACATTGAAATTAAAAAATTAATTTAGAAAAAAATAATGTCCTGAAAATATCGAGCATTAAAAATATTGAATCTTTTGTTGAGTGAAGAAGATTTATCTCTGTTTGTTTTCTTTAATTTATTTAATCAATGTTTCATAGTTTTCAGCATGTATATATTGGCCATGCTTTGTTAGATATTTTAAAAGGACTAATTCGGGATTGTGTTGCCTAATTAATTTGTTGGTTTATTCTCTTTATCATGATTGTCACAAGTACGTCATCTATTAATTATAAATTCTTGGGCTCAGAGATTTTATTGCATTAATCTCAGAATTTTTAACCAGTTTAATAACAATAACTAATATTTTTTTAGTGCTTATTGTGTACTGAGTTGTTTTCAAAGTATATAAATTTTCTCAATAATGTCAAAAATCCTAAAAAATGAATGTTCTCATCATACTCATTTAAAGAAGGGTAAGTGTAGCTGAACCGGTTTGGCTCAGTGGATAGAGCGTCGGCCTGCAGACTCAAGGGTCCCAGATTCGATTCTGGTCAAGGGCATGTACCTTGGTTGCACATCCCCTGTAGGGGATGTGCAGGAGGCAGCTGATCGATCTCTCTCATCGATGTTGCTAACTCTCTGTCCCTCTCCCTTCTTCTCTGTAAAAAATCAATAAAATATATTTTAAAAAAAGAAGAAGGGTAAGTGTAGATGGGTTCTTATGCATCGTATTAGAATATATCATGGGGAAAAAGTAGGCTTACAGTTGTTCATATGAAAAATAATACATTAATAAATGATAATACATTAATAAACCCCATATTTCACCTACTCACAACTGTAAACCTACTTTCGTCATATCCTGCATGTAAGCCAAGTCATACATGTGTATATGCATATATATGCATAAATACAATAAACTTTACCAGTTAAAGCAGAGCAAAATTAATAGAGTTTTATTGAAGTTAAAATTATTGCTTTTCAAAAATCCCTGTTAAAAGATAATAAAAAGGAAAGTCATACGAGGTTAAAATCCTATATAATAAAAGTCTAATATGCAAATCAACTGAATGGCTGAACGACCGGTAGCTATGACGTGCACTGATCACCAAGGGGCAGACGTTCAATGCAGAAGCTGCCCCGTGGTGATCAGTGTGCTCCCACAGGGGGAGCGCTGCGCAGACAGAAGTTGGGCTCATGGCTTGTGACATAGTGGCGGTGGTGGTAGTCTCTCCTGCCTCTGTGGCAACACTAAGTATGTCCCATTGGGGGTCAGCCAAAACCATCAGTCGGACATCCCCGAGGGCTCCGGACTGCAAGAGGGTGCCGGCTGGGCTGAGAGACCCCTCTGACTGCATGAATTTTGTGCACCGGGCCTTTAGTGTTTACAATAAATACATAAGACAAGGAATTTGTATCCTGAATATCTAAAGGTTCAGTATTTCAGTCATCAGAACAATGCAAATGCATATCAAAATCATAATAAGAGATCACTACACTTTTATGAGAATCGCCAAACTTAAAAAGATGGATAATATCAAGTTTTAGTGAGGATGTGCTGAAACCAGGGCATTTATACATTGCTGGTGGAAACAGGAAATTGTGTAACCATTTGTGGAAGCAGTTTGACTATTTCTTATAAATATGTATACACAATTACCATATGCCCAACAAGTCTATTCCTAGATATTTACCTAAGGAAATGAAAATATTGTTAACAAAATATTTACATAAGATTGCTCATTGTGGCTTTACTCTTAACAGCCCCAAATGAGAAACATCCAAATATTCATAAATAAGAGAGTAAATAAGCACATCTAGATATACACATAAAATGGATTATTCGAAAGAAATTAATTTTTGTAAAACAACTTAGATATCATGTGAATGAAAATTAATCTCTAAAATATTATACTATTATACAACTGTATAATTCCATTCATATCACTTTTTAAAATAGATTACACTAATTTAATGTTATGTCAGTAATATCTGTATTTTTCTGAGATAAGGAATGTGGAATTGGCTCCAGGGAGCTTTTGGGGGTGATGGAAATGTTCAATATCTTCATTGTGGTAGATGTTACACAGGTTTCTCAAAACCCATCAATCTGTTCACTTAAAATAAGTGGATGTTATTGTAGATAATTTGCATTTCAATGAGCTGATCTTTTCAAACAGAAATAAACCAGGAGTAAAATAGAATAAAACCCAAAATGAAAGTTGTTCACCAAGTTTACCAATCAATTGATTTAATTTAGAAATAACAGTTAGAAATTTCTAAGTAAATTTTCTTTATAAGATAAAAATGGCATATATATATGACTACATATAATTATATGACTACATATAATCCTATATAATAAAGAGGTAATATGCAAATTAACCCTCACAACCTCACAGATGGCTGCCTACGACCAGGCCAGCAGGGGGTTAGTGAGGAATGACTAAACGATTGAACAGCAGGCTGCATGGGGTGACCAGTCTGGTGGGGGGGCCTTGAGGAGTGACCAGGCCAGCAGGGGGGCAGTAAGGGGTGACCAGGCTGGCAGGGAGGGAGCAGTTGGGGGCAACCTGGCCAGCAGTAGTGTCAGTTACGGTTGACCAGGCGGGCAGAGGGGGCAGTTAGGGGCAATCAGGCTGGCACGCAGAGGCAGTGAGGGGCAATCAGGCTGGCAGGAGGGCAATTAGGGGGCAACAAGGCAGGCAGGCAGGTGAGCGGTTAGGTGCTAGCAGTCCCAGATTTTGATAAGGTTGTCCAACTGCCAGTTTGGCCCTGATCCCTGGGATCGGGCCTAAACCGGCAGTCAGACATCCCCTGAGGGGTTCCAGATTGGAGAGGGTGCAGTCTGGGCTGAGGGGACCCCACCCCATGCATGAATCTGATGCACTAGGCCTCTAGTAGTATATAATTATGAATGTAAAAGCATGCCTATAGGTTGTTATATTTGAGAGTGAGACATAAATCTCTTTAATTAAGCTAATATATAAAAATAAATTATACAACAAAAATGTCTACATTTAAGCAAACTTGAAAAGTGACATTATTTAGGAAATGTATAGTATATTTTTGAAATTGCAAATCAAGTTATTATCATAATATAATGTGCAATTAATACTCTAGGGCAGTGGTTCTCAACCTTTTGGCCCTTTAAATACAGTTCCTCATGTTGTGACCCAACCATAAAATTATTTTCGTTGCTACTTCATAATTGTAATGTTGCTACTGTTATGAATTGTAATGTAAATATCTGATATGCAGGATGGTCTTAGGCAACCCCTGTGAAAGGGTCCTTAGACCGCCAAAGGGGTCGTGACCCACAGGTTGAGAACCGCTGCTCTAGGGTTACATTAGAACCAGGAGGTCACAGTTGGATTCCTGATGAAGACACATGTCAGAATTGTGAACTTGATCCCCAGTGGGAGGCATGGTAGAGGCAGCTGATTGATGATTCTCTCTCATCTTTGATATTTCTATCTCACTCTCTCCCTCTCCCTTCGTCTCTGAAATCAATAAAACAGAAATTATTTTTTTAAAATAAATTATTTTTCTATTCATTTAGGTTTCATACATTTGTATAGCAATTTTTTATTGCTATACATTTTTATTCTTAAGTAGTAATTCATAAAGAATATGCAGGGTTAAATCTATTATTTCTTTTTAGGTTAAAAAGAAGAATTTTTAATAGTGTTTATTTTTTAACAATTGAGGAAGTCTTCTGATATTTATAAATAGATTAAGTAAATGTAAAGTCACTCTTAGTCATAACTCTTTGTTTAAAACCCCTCATAAATATTCTTGATCTTTATTAAACTTTAAAAGAATCACTTTTGAGACAGAGTATAATTTCTTAAAGGAAATTATCTGAACTTCAGAAACTCCTTTCCTTTATTGCCAGTATTTATTTCTATTTAAATATGTATTTTGCTTTTAAGTTATAAAAAAATAATTTCATTTTAAAGAGAAAAAATGTTTTATATACACACAACATATTTTATTTGGGAAATAACAAGATGTTATTCTAATGTCAGAGAGATGTACAGAGATGCATGAGATTTTAAGGTAATCACTTTACAAAAGTTCTCAGTATTTAACATGTCCTATAGCATATAAATAAAGTGCAGAAGTGATCATTATTAACCAAAATAATAATAAAAACAACTGTAAGATTGTTTTGCCTATTTGGAGCTGACAAAAGTGTGCTAATACTCTCAGTGTACAATTTCTATTACTATGAAAAAGTAGTTACAGCTGCTTTTTTTAGGGTTTTTTTAGATGATTTATTTTCAGAGTTACAGTTAAAGAATGAGTGAACATAACTTTTTTCAAAAAGAAGGACTATTAGGTACTGACAAACGATTAGATGTGTTGGAAAAATTACTGAATATTTGTGAACAAGAAAGTTTAAAATTAGAAAATTGCTGTTAGACCCCAAATTGCATGTATTTCATAAAAAAAAAAAATACAGGGAGAAGAGCATGATGAGGGGCAAATAAAAGTAGGGGATGAA
>NW_006299512.1:143676-154150 GCF_000327345.1 Myotis davidii
AAGAGCATGATGAGGTGCAAATAAAAGTAGGGGATGAACATTTGTGAAGGTTTTGTGAACTGGAAACCTATGTTTGTACCCTTCTCCAATAGGTTTTCTTGGTCTCCCTGAATTTCTTGGCACAGTGAGAAGGAGGGAGCTCATTGTGAACACCCTAAAGAGTGTGTAAAACTACGGGAAGAAACAAATGTCAAAAAAGAATGAAGAATTTTAAGAAAAGAAGCATGCCAAGTCATGATCCTAAGATACAAGTACAATGGTTTACAATATGTCAAGGTTGAAAGCACGAAGTTATGAGATAAGGAAAAACACTATATAATAAAAACATTTAAAAGTTTAGTGTCATGTAAAAATTATGGATAGCTTAGAATTGGGGAAATTTGAACTTCTAACAGAGATTTATACTAAAATTCATATTCACTTACTTGGCCCAAGAGGGAATATATATGTTTAAGTCAAATGCCTACCCTAAAACTATAGTAAGTGGTCAACATCCAGTAATATTCTAATGAATGAATAAATTAAAAATTAAATACGAAATAAAAATTCACATTTGCACATTTAGGCATCCATATTTCTAGTACTTTCCCTTTTCCCCTCCTAGTCCCATATTTGTTATCCAGGCTACTGCCTACCTGCCATTCAACTGACAGCCTAGAAATCATGTGCTTGACAGCAATTTACCATAAACCACCCAGGTTGTGCTAGGTGACTTCCTATGTGATCATACATGACTCCTCACACTGTTTTCTTGTCCTCGCTATCTCATGCTACCCTTCGAGAGCATGGATGACCTGGTCTCGTTATTCTTTGAACATAAGCCCTTAAACATTACCTGGCACATAGTAGGTTCTCAACAAATATTACTTGAGTGAATACATTAAAAAACAAATTGAGGGAAATGATCATGGAATGGAGGCATGGGGATAAGGTAATGAAGTCTGTGAGATAGGAAACAGTAGACATCTATGAAATTGTTAGATATAAATGGAGTCTCTAGAAATCAGCCCAATAACCTAAGTATTTGCCGTGATGGGATATATTAATGTGATTTCTACATTTTTTTTGGAACCTCCATACTGTTTTCCACAATGACTCTAACAATTTACGTTCCCACCAACAGTGTACAGGAGCGCCCTTTCTCCACACTCTCAACATTTGATATCTCTTGTCTTTTTTTTAATACCTATTCTGGTAGGCATGAGTGATACCTCATTGTGTTTTTGATTTATATTTCCCTGATAATTAGTGAAGCTATTCATTTTAATCATGAACTTATTATTCATTTGTGTGTCTTTGGATATATGTTTCTCAAGCCCTCTGCCTGTTTTTAATCAGATTACTGTGGAGTTGCCTGTGATCTTTATGTTTTGGATATTAATCCCTTATAAATATGTGGTTTGCAAATATTTTCTGCCATTTATTAGGTTAACTTTTCATTCTCTTGATTATTTATTTGGCTGTTCAAAAACATTTTAGTTTGAAATAGACCTACCTGTGGATTTTTAGTTTTGTTCCTTGTGCTATTGAGGCCACATGCAAGTATTGTTGCCAAGACATATGGCCAGGGACATTTTCCTAAGTTTTTTTCTCTAGTAATATTATGGTTTCAGATCTTTCATTTTAGTCTTTAATCCACTTTAAGTTATTTTTTGTGAGCTATGTAAAATAGGGGTTCAAGTTCTTTTTTTTTGTATTTTATTATCAAATTTCCCAGTACCATTTATTGGAAAGAATACTTTTTCTCCATTGGGTATTTTTGGCTGTCTTGTCAAATATTGGAACTATATATTCATGGGTTTATTTCTGGGCTTCTGATTTTATTACATTGGTCTATGTGTCTGTTTTTATACCAGCAACATATTGCTATAGATTTGTAGTATAGTTTAAAGTCAAGAAGTATAATGCTTTTATTTTTGTTCTTTCTCAGGATTGCTTTGGCTATTTAGGGTCTTTTGCTCTTGTATATAAATTTTAGGATTTTTTTTCTATTTCTTTGAATAATGATATTTAAATTTTATAAAGATTGCATTGAATTTATAGGCAGCTCTGTGTAGCATGGACATTTTATCAAAATTATTCTTCTAGCCCTGGCCAGTGTGGCTCAGTTTGTTGGTGTGTCATTCCATACATCAAAAGGTGGTGTTTGATTCTCAGTCAGTGCACATACCCAGGTTTCCGGTTCCATCCCTGGTTAGTCAGGGTGCATATGGAAGGAAGACTATGGAAGTTTCTCTCTCACAGTTCTCTTTCTCTCTCTCAAATATATTTTTTATTTATTTCAGAGAGGAAGAGAGAGAGAGAGAGAGAGAGAGAGAGAGAGAGAGAGAGAGAGAGAGAGAGAGAGATCACAGGGGAACAGAGAGAGAGATAGAAACATGATGAGAGAGTATCAATGATCAGCTATCTCCTGCACACCCCGCTCTGGGGATTGAACCCACAACCTGCGCATGTGCCCTTGACCGGAATCTGAGCCCGGATTTTTCAGTCCGCAGGCAGATTCTTTATTCAGCTAGGGCTAACGGTGTGTCATTTTGAAAAAATATTTTCAAAACAACAATTCTTACTCTTATTGATTTTTTCAATTATGTGCTCTACCTTGAAAGAGATAAAAGAACATTTTATTTTTTAAATATATTTTATTGATATTTTACAGAGAGGAAGGGAGAGGGATAGAGAGTTAGAAACATCAATGAGAGAGGAAGATCAGTCAGCTGCCTCCTGCACATTCCCTACTGGGTATGTGCCCACAACCAAGGTACATGCCTTTGACCGGAATCGAACCTGGGACCCTTGGGTCCACAGGCCGACGCTCTATCCACTGAGCCAAATCGGTTAGGGCTAAAAGAACATTTTATTAAAGAAAAAAAAAACTGTCTTAGAACACCAGCAACCTGTGTAATATAACTTCCAGGAAGATAAGAAAACAATTATATGTGAAACCAAATTTTTTCTCTCTCAGTCCAACAAACAATGTAATATTGGTCTTCCATAGTTATTAAAAGAACATATGAAGAAATTGTTATTAGTTACTATTTTTGTGTATGGTGTGTTAGGATTTAAAATAGATAAAGATGATTTTTTTTTATCTCTCATTTACATAAAAGGATAAAAACTACACATCATAGACTTTATGCCACATAGCAAGGAACAATAGTACATTTGAAAAAGAAATTAACAAAAGCTTTTAAACAATATTATTGCATAGCCAAACACACGCAACATAAAAATGTTCTACTAAATCACTGCAACATGATGCTTTTAAAAACATTGGCTTTGATTAGACATATTAAAATTTGAATTATTGTTTCCTTTTTGTTCTGTATTTTCTTTTAAAAGCTACTCATGTGCCCCACCTGTATGGCTCAGTTGGTTGAGCATTGTCCCATGCACCAGAGTCTCCTGCTTGATTCCTGGTCAGGGCACATGCCCAGATCGCAGGCTCAATCCCCAGAAGGGGGGTGTGCAGGAGGCAGCCAACGATGTTTCTCTCTCATCAATGTTTCTCTCTCCCTCTCCTTTCCTCTCTCTGAAATCAATAAAATACATTTTTTTAAAGTCACTCATGTAACCCTTGAATTCCATTATTTAACTTTTGATAAATTATATTTCATATTTTTGAATTCTTGAGTGAGCAAACATAAAGTTATAAACAGCGTATGTGTATAGTTGAGAGCCAAAAAATGATATCCATTATTTTTATTGTTGTTATTGCTATTATTCACACTGTTAACTTAAATCGACACTAGGATAACACATTTTGAAAATTAAATTATACATTATCTTTATTGTGAATAATAATTTAGGATTTTTCTTAGTAGTTAATTTAAATAGAGTCTAACATCTTTAAAATTAATGTTGACAATAAATTAATAATTTATTTAACTACAAAGTAGCATCTATTTTTGGGGGGGCAGGGTGGTGTTCTAATTATTTTGTTACTTGTGGTTTGCTATGGTTTCCTAATCTAATTAACTGCATATCTAAGTACAGTTTTATGTCCTCATTCATAGTAAATGTCAAAATCTACTGCACATAAAATTTTTAAAACTGTTTTAATATTTCTTTCCTTAAAGATTTTGTGTGGTCATGTTCATCCAATAGTAATTTTGCCAAACTTACACACATCTTGTCATATACAAATAAGGAGTGACCACTGGTACACAGAATCACAAAATCAAAGTTATTTCATTACAGTAGACACTATATCATTTAAAGGAAAAGTTATACGCTCTTTCTTCTCCCTTACTCAGGCAATAGTGTCATACAGTTTTTAAGAAGAATAGCTTATGTATTATCAGCATGAAACTTTGTCTTTCTTTTTTTATTCCTGTAGCAGATATAAAACAAAATGTCTATCTTATTGAAGGAAAACTGCTCATATAAACCAGAGTTTCTTGTGTCTAAAATGTCAGAACTGAAATTAAAAAAAAAATTTAGTGCATTATTCTTCAAAGCACTTAAGCACAGTTCTTAACAATGCTTGTTTTTCTAATGCTGACACAGTATTAGAAACAGTTACTTTCAGTTTATACTGACATATTTTCATCAATTATGTTTCACCATCTGTGGATCTAATTAAGTTTCCCCTTAAATTTGATTTTACCAGACATTATTCACAAATGAGACATTTACTAAATGTCCTCTATGCAAAGAGAAGAAATAGAAAATCAGCTAAAATGGACCCCGAACAATGTTGATGTTAGAAAATCGGGTGTCAAATAACATTGATCAAATTAAATTATTCTAAGGGCTCAGTGGTGGTTGATTGCCCTAGGGAGAGGTGGATGGTATGAGGACACCAATGGATGCCAAGAGCATTCTTGTATTTTATTATGTAGAAAGGTCAAATTGATTTTCCTTCTCCTTCCCACTTTAGTGTTCTTTATAAACAACTGTCATATGTGTTATTTTTAAAATAAAATTTATTGGGACATCATCGATTAATAAAATTATGTAGGTTTCACGTGTACAATTCTATGATACATGATCAAGACATTGCATTGCATGTCCACCACCCAAAGTCAATTCTCCTTATTTCAACATATATTTGACCACCACTATCCTTTAGTACCCTTACACCCTCTTTTCTCTGGTAACCACCATACAGTTGTCTGTGTCAATGAGTTTTTGTTTATTTTTCTTGTTCATTTGTTGCTTTTAGTGTTATATCCCACATATGAGTGAAATCATATGGTTCTTAACTTTCGTGTCTTATTTCTCTTAGTATATTTTTAGATCTTTTCAAAGAGTTGCGCTTCTTCAGAAACAATGGAAATGTCATATTTCATTTTACATTTTCACACATATGAACCCAATACCCAACATTAGTAGGTTCTTAATATAAAATGAATGGTACAATGAATAATAAAAGTGTGAAATAATCTGTTTTTTCTAAATAGTTTATTTTTTAAATATACTTTAAATATGCTTTACTTTCACTTTTAGTTTTCATCATAAGAAGAAATGGGAAAGCACACAAAATAGGACATACAATGGGACATAAACATTACTATTAGATTAATAACAATTGAAAGATGATGCTTAATAATATTTCATAGACTATATATTCATGTTAAAATATATTCCTCTTAGAAAAAGCGTATTATAAAATATTTCTGGCCAGAAAAAAAAGCCCAAATTATCCAGAAAGTGAAAATGTGGCAAATTATGACAAATAGAAGATTTTTACTTATTTAATTATAAAATCATTTTCCAAAACCTAAGCAGGCAGCAAAAAAACAAAAACAGCAATATTAATTTAGTACCTTTGTACTGAACTATATTTGCAGGTCATCCTTGCACAGATTAATGTAAATTACATTTCTAAAATTATTTTGCAAATATGAGTTTTGTTGGATGACAGTGAGCATCTAGTACTGTCAAGAAAATCACTAAGATGTAATTTCACTTTCAGCAAATACACTCTCAGTATCACAATTACTTTTAAGGATATGTCTGTGAATAGATATGTAGAAATGACTTTAATATTAAACCAAAAAAATCAATATATGAGAAATTGGATGGTTAAAAAGCATTATACTATCGCCCTAGGTGGTTTGGCTCATTGGATAGAGCGTTGGCCTGTGGACTGAAAGGTCCCACGTTTGATTCCGGTCAAGGGCATGTACCTTGGTTGCGGGCACATCCCCAGGGGGAGGTATGAGGAGGCAGCTGATCGATGTTTCTCTCTCATCGATGTTTCTGGCTCTCTGTCTCTCTCCCTTCCTCTCTGTAAAAAATCAATAAAATATATTTTTTAAAAAAGTGTTACACTATCAAAATGTCATTTGAAAATAACAAGTTTATAAACCTGTTTACCAGTTTATAAATTTTTTAATGATTTTATTGATTTTTATTTTTATAGAGAGAGGAAGGGAGAGGTAGAAAGAGAAAGAAACATCAATCACTGCCTCCTGCACAACCTCTACTAGGATCAAGCCCTCAACTCAGGCATGTGCCCTGACCTGGAATCAAACTGGAGACCTGTAGGTGCATGATATGATGCTCAACCAATTGAGCCATACTGGCCAGGGCACACTATCAAAATAACAAGTTTATAAACCTGTTTACCAGTTTATAAATTTTTTTAATGTTTTTATTGATTTTTATTTTTATAGAGAGAGGAAGGGAGAGGTAGAAAGAGAAAGAAACATCAATCACTGCCTCCTGCACAACCTCTACTGGGATCAAGCCCTCAACTCAGGCATGTGCCTTGACCTGGAATCAAACTGGAGACCTGTAGGTGCATGATATGATGCTCAACCAATTGAGCCATACTGGCCAGGGCACTCGTTTATAAATTTAATTGGTTCCCAATTACACTCATACTGTAGGAGAACATGGATCTGTAATCCTCTCTATCACGTCATCAATAGTAAAATTAATAAAGGCTAAAAATGAGAGAAGTTGGAACTAGTGTTAAGAATGTTTCAAAGGAATTAATGTTTATTACCAGTATTCTAGATATTTTTCTACTTTTTATATCATTTGATAGAAATCAAGAATTATCTACATGAACATAGTGTGTGTGTGTGTGTGTATGTGAGTGTGTGTGTGTATGTGTGTGTGTGTATATGTGTGTATGTCGTGTGTGTGTGTGTGTGTGTGTGTACTAGGTTGACATTGTGGCATTGTTTCTTGTTTGTTGGCCAGCTCAGGCATTTTGGTGGAAACAGAATAAGGCCTCTCTACTGCACAGAGATCAATGAGTATAGGAAACTTTCTCCAAATATTCCTTTACGAGAGAGAGAGAGAGAGAGAGAGAAAGAGAGAGATTTTCATAATGGAATGTTGGTTTCCTCTGTCTCCTGGGACTTTCCAGCTTATTTTAATCTTATTATATCATCCTGCATTTTGTTTTGAATAGTCTTAAATCATTATTCTTTTAGCATTTTCATTGCTGTTAGAGTGGAGGAGGTTGTGGTGCCCAATGCACATTAAACTGAAAAAATTCAGTAGCGATGTGGTGAGAAACATGGAGTCATGGGAACTGCTTAGTTAGGAGAAGGACTTGAGGATTAAGTTCTTAATTTAAGGGAAAAAAGCAAATTAGCATACGTGTTACTTAATTTTAGATGAGCTCTTTGGCAATCAATTTACTCAGGCACAGAGTGTTTTCCTTCTTGCTATTCAGTTGCCAAACTTCAGACTTTGTTACATTGAACTGTAATATATAGTGCAGTCTTCTGTTTAAGATTGAAAGAAAAAAAAACCAACCAAACTCATTCACTAAGGCCAATATGTTTGTTTTCCAAAATGTTGATGTTTAAAGCCGTATCCACCTGGCATTGAGGCATCCACTTGCTTTATGCCAAGTCGTTTTAGTTTCTTTGATTCACTATATCATTGAATCCCCCAATAACTTAATGAGCCAGAGCAACTTTGTGCTAGAAAATATTCTAAGATTAAATAAATTATCTTTATTTTATAGTTATTATGTACCCATGTTACAAATAAGAGAAGGAAACACAGGTATTTTCTTAAACACATACTCGTTAAGTGGCAGAGCCAGAATTAAAGTCTGGCTTCTTGACGCCAGAATGAGGTCAGCCAATATGCAACATCACCAGGCATTTATAAGGGATTTGACCATTTGCCACTGAAAAGTGTTGGTGGGAGCAAAGCTAAAGCTTTTTGCTTCTTCCCAAATAAAGAAGATGTTGGTGAACATATTTCATTACCTTTAGCTGGTTGATAAGTAAACCTAGCACACTGTTGTAAAAGCCAAAGGAAAAAATGCTGGAGAAAGAGAGTTGTCGAAAGTAGAAGCTACAGCCAAGTAATGACAAAAGGATTTAGCAAAAAGTAAAATTTTGGAGATCTCAGCATAAGGGGCAGAAATCAGATCTCTGTCAGCGATGGGTAAATGAGAGGGTGAGAATGAGAAAATATGGCACTCAAACTATTTAGGGAGATTTGGATGAAATCTGAATAGCAGCTGGTTCCGAACATGAGTCACGGCAGTGAGATCTTAGGCTTGCTTTTTTGAAAAAGACACAGAAAGTTTCACAATGAAGGTTTGGCAACTTGATGATCTCAGAAAGAAGTAAGGATACTGCATAGTGTTTCTGGATCATATATTTGGGTGAGAAACTATAATCAAGTACAAACAAATATTTCCTATTATAACATAAGGCCTGATCAAACTATCACTTTGAAATTGCTAGAGACCATTTACATGATACTGCATTCTCCAATGCATTAACTTTTACAAAGATCAAACAACTTTATTATTATTATCAATACTATTAAAATAGCACATATTATGAAAAAAATAGTTCACTTTGCCATGTGACCTAAGTGTGCATAAAGACTTTGGTTATTTTGAATGACGTTCCTTTTAGGAATAATTCAAAGTGGGACGTGAATAATTCAAAGAATGGTCAGAAGTTGTAAATATAGCCCTGGCTAGTGTGGCTCACTTGGCTTTGCATCCTCCGTGCACTGATAGGTTGAAGGCTCAAATCACGGTCAGGGCACATGCCTAGATTGCAGGTTCGATCTCTGGTAGAGGGCATGCAATAGGCCACCAATCAATGTTTCCTTCTCACATTGATGTTTCACTCTCTCTAAAAAATCAATAAAAATAGCTTTTAAAGTTATAAGTATAAAATGAAATTTCCTGAGAACACAATTTTCCAAGCAACAACTATTAAATAAAACACAAAGAGCACTAGGATTATGTACAATAAAAACCTGAGTAATGATATTGGTAAATAAAAACTATAGATTTTTGAACATCTGCTTACAGGAGGACAGTGACATCATTGAACAGCTTGCTATGCATATGTCTACACATATCTTGCAATTATTTTCTTATTTTTCCTTCCTCTAGTATTTTAAGCAAAGAGTGTTACTGAGGTTTAACTTTATGATGGTTAGTTCATGTTTAATCAGACCTTGGGCAATTCCATTTAGACCTAGAAGGAGGAATGAAGATTCTGGATTTTGAGAGGGCTATAGTGACTGATGGGACCATGCATCGCCCTTATTTGTGGGCATAAGTGCAAATATGAATTGCAAATAAGAGGCTTAATTCTTATTCTTGAAAATAAGAGCAGTGCTTCTCCTCTCTGTTTTTAAAAGAATATTTACTTTAGAACATGTTTGTTGTAATTTAATTCTGGTTCTTTGAAACGAATGTAGAAATTGTTCAAACATTAGTAAGTCTCTTGCCAGCTTTAAGCCACAAGGACATCTTTCTCAAGGACCTTGGAATCATCTGCTTGAAATATAAACATCAAGGAAGAGAGGGACTTGTCTCCCAGTTTCAGTGGGTGGGTAAAAGCCTAACGTAGGGGTTACCTTGCTCCAAGTTACAAAATTATTTCCTATTATAAAGATACAAGAAGTTTATTTTCCTTTGGATAAAGTCAACTAGCTAACAGAGATGGCCATTGACATTCTCAAGTGATTTTACTACATGTGACAAATGTTGCTGTCAAGTCCTCTGGTGTTTTTTTGTTTGTTTGTTTGTTGTTTTTTTGAGAACATGTCATAGGTTGTATCTGAGTGGCTGTATGTAGGCACTGGTGAGATTTCTTCTTGTCTTTTCAATCTCTTAGCAGATTGCCTGTGATGTGCATCACATTTTGACGCAATGCATAATCAATAATACATCTTTCTTTCTCTTCTAACTTGTGGGGATATTTTCTGGGCTGGGTAGGAGATTTTCTTTATAATTTACTAGGGGCCCAGTGCACGATTTCATGCACCTTGAAAGGAACTGTGGGCCGTGAGGCTACAGTGGGCACAGGGATGGCTCTCGGCCCATCCTCCACTCCCCTGTCCGGCCCCTCATGCTGTGGTCCCAGGTCCCCTGTCTGCCGGCAGCCAGCAGCCTGGCTCCTGCTGCTGCCGCTCCCACACACTGACTGCTCTGGCCCTGCTCACACCTGCTGACAGCGCGGAGTGATTGGGGCCAGCGACAGTAGTGGGTGCCAGTGAGGACTGCTGCCCCGATTGCCCCACA
>NW_006299512.1:154165-154581 GCF_000327345.1 Myotis davidii
CCATCAGCGGGTGGGAGAGGTGGCTGCTGCCCAGATCACCCGTCAGGAGCCGGGGGAGGTGGAGAAGCCCTCAGGAGCGATTGGGGCTGCCAGCCACTGCTCGTACCTGCTGATGATACTGAGTGATTGGGTGTAAGCTCTGGGTGGGACTATGGCGCATGGGAGCAAAGAATTTTCAGTAACTACCAGAGGCTTGTGCCCAAGTGGCGCCCAGCGCCCCGCCTTGGTCCGACGCCCCTGCTCATCTGCTCCACCATCCTGCCATGGCCGATAACCGCCATGTTCTGTGCTCTGCCTTCTGCTGCTCACGCCCGCCATGTTCTGTGCGTGCCCCTTGTTGGTCAACGCACATCATAGCGACCGATGTTTTGTTACTTGGTTGTTCTGCCATTCGGTCTATTTGCATATTAGGGTTT
>NW_006299512.1:154709-160485 GCF_000327345.1 Myotis davidii
AATACTTGACTAAGGTCACACACAAACGAAATACTCAGGCCACGCGCAAAACAACTGACAGCGCGGAGTGATTGGGGCCAGCGACAGTAGTGGGTGCCAGTGAGGACTGCTGCCCCGATTGCCCCACAGGAGCAGGGGGAAGTGGAGAAGATCTCAGGGGTGATTGGGGCAGCAGTCTCCGCTCACACCCACTGACTGCGCCAAGTGATTGGGGCCAGTGCCAGGCTCTGGCAGCAGGTGTGAGCGGCGGCTCTGGTGCTAGCAATGACTGAGAGCAGGGCCGGCACCAGCAGCAGATGTGAACGCATGGTGGGACTATGGCGCGTGGGAGCAAAGAATTTTCAGTAACTACCAGAGGCTCTCCCCTATGACAGCAACTGGTGCCCACCTTGGTCTGGTGTCCCCGTTTACCTGCTCCACCATCCTGCCAAGGCCGACACCCACCACGTTCCACATTCTGCCACCTGCTGCCAAAGCCCGCCATGTTTCGCACACTCCCCCTGGTGGTCAGCGCATGTCATAGCAACCATGTTTTGTTCATTTGGTTGTTCCGCTGTTCGGTCTATTTGCATATTAGGGTTTTATATACATAGATATTTTTAAATGTTTTATTGAAAAATAGATAGATAGATAGATAGATAGATAGATAGATGATAGATACTTCCCCCAAAAGGGGATAAGGTGAGATAATATTTTTTTGTGTAAAAGAAAAGCACAAACATTTGCTTTGTAAAACATGGGCAGAGAGGTAAAAATATATACTGATTAACATAATGGGTGGAACCTGGCAGACAAGTCATTTGCCTTATGTTCTTAAATAACTTCCCACACCACACGTTTGTCAGCCAAACACCTTTGGAGTCAAATCCCTTGCTAACTGGTTTCTCTAGGTTTGGATGATGGGAAGTATTGGCAGGAGACTGGAGTACAGGGAAAAGGAGAAACCTGGGGTGCTTCTGTCTCTGTTTCTGCTGCTGGCAGCTTTTCTGACAATGGCTGCCTGTTTTTACAGACTTGACTCCCTCTGAGCAGCCCCAATTTGGGGGCCCTCATACAATAAATACAACCCCCTTGGTTCCTTCAGAGTCAGGGGTGCAGGTATCTTCTGGCTCTTGCTAACGCCACCATTCTTCAAGATTCCCAATTTGACTTGGGATTTATGATATCTTTAAAACTGTTTTTCTGAATTAAAGTTTTATTGCACGACCTGGTTTGAGCTCCTATTACTTTCGCTCATTTACAACTCTCATGAGGATTTTGAGTGCTCTAGTATTTATGCGTTTTATTTTCAGGGAGATGTAAAAATGTTTCTTTCGTGTTAAGATGAAATAGCCTGCCATCAACATGTATTTTACAACTAATTAGTCTCATATGAAATAATCTGTGTGTGTGTTTGTATATATGAAATAATCTGTGTGTGTGTTTGTATATATATGATAAATATATAATGTAATTGTCATGCCCCTTGCTTTTTAGCAAACAGAATACCTGAACGTTTTCAGTCCTATTAAAACAACGGCTAAAAGAGCAAGCCTGGCAATGCCGGTGCTGACGCGGAGGGCAGTGGACGGGCCGCATCTACAGAGTCTGTAAACCCCGGACCCAGCAGCCCCTCCCTGCATGTGTGTACAACACAAGTGTGGACAGACCCCCAGGAGGCATGTGCTGAAGGTCACAGCAGCCTGATCATAAGAGACCAAAACAGCGAACAGCCGAAGTCCATCCAGAGGAGGATGGATAAATGAAGTTCGTGTGCTCACCTGATGGCCTACTTTCAGAATCAACATGGTAGATGGGATGAATGTCCCAGGCATTCAGCTGATCAAGAGGTGAGATTTATGCGAGGGCGTGCAATGTGATAGCACCTCACTCGGACAGGCTGGACCAGACTGTGCCAGGGACCAAGGTGTGGTTTTGTTGGGGACAGAGGAGGTTCTAGTTCTTTACCTGGAGTATACGGCACCTTTTAAAATTTATTGTAGTATTCTATTATAAGGACAGATTACAGTCAATCTCTTCTTTAGGAGCTACAGTTTTCCAATCATTTATATAGTCTATAAGTAAAACCCTTCTGAATGTCTTTCATAGATATTTATACTTTAAATGCTTCACAGCCCGTCTGATAGATTAGAAGAGTATACGTTGCTATCCCTGGGGACAAATGGATTGATTCTGGCACTGTTATCAAATATTTGAGGAAATTGGAGAGTTTACTTTATACATGATTCCGTATAACAAGGTGATATTAATGCCTTTAGGCAGGTAGGAGAGTGGGGAAAAGTGACCTCACTTACATTAATTTTTAGAATAACTTTTTAGATGTGTTGTGCACAGATGGTCGGCAAGATGAAATTGTCATGATATGCAACGCTCAAAGGGCTTAATTAGCAGTGACTTAAAGAGGATATTATAAAGAATTGACAATAATTGCAAATATACTGTGGATTTAAATATGCCTTTGGTTTAGCAAAAAGAACTTTATTTTAATTATATGTACCAACTCATAAATGATAGGCAGGTGATAGGATTAATCTTTACATTTCTAAATGTTGCTTATTAAAATTATAAAATAAAATACTGTAATAAATAATATTCTTGCTGAGTTACCATGTCACATATTTATTCTCAAACTTTCAAGTACAGAAATTACAGCTGTACAGGTTAAGGATAATACAGGTAAACAAATGTATTGTTTATTGCCATGTCCATAGAATATGGAGAATTGGATCCCGAATCAGAAAATTGGATCCTATTTCATCTGACTTAGAGAGGAAAAAGTGATTCAGCTGATGTCACTTGGCTTTGTTGCACCATGTATCAAGGGGGATATACTATTTCCTATTGAGAATGTCTTTCATAGATATTTATGCTTTAACTGCGTACAGCCCATCCTGATAGATTAGAAGAGTATACGTTGCTATCCCGAGGGACAAATGGATTGATTCTGGCACTGTTATCAAATATTTGAGGAAATTGGAGAGTTGACTGTATACATGATACTGTATAACAAGGTGATATTAATGCCGTTAGTCAGGTAGGAGAGGGGGAAAAGTGACCTCACCAAATTCTCCTGGTGGAAGGTTTTTAACAAATAGCAGGAAGGACAACTTAAATTAATGTAATGAACAATCAGGTGAGCAGCATACTCTTTAAAAAAATGCCTTAATCTAGTTTCAAAAGAGATGACAGGTAAAAACCTGCAGAGCGTGATCGCAATTACACAAACACCCTGCCTTGCGAACTGTCTGAACTTAATCAGGCATGATTTCTTGCATAATAACAGAAACAAGGTACACGTTAAATAAGGACATGTAATTCCTAGGGAACAACTGAAAAGCACAAAGACATATCCCATATATGGTGTGTTACCATACACGGAATTATTCAGGGAATTCTTATGGGGGAAACCAGAAAGAGGAGATTATGAGTGCGTTATATACATCTTTTGAGAAAAGAAAATCCTCTATGATATTTCCTACTAGGGATTAAAGTTAATGAGCTCTGTTCACAAGGCTGATAATCTTTATTTGTTATTTAAGAAATGTGAATCACAGAATTTTATACAATTATTTACAAGAGTACTTATAAAGAGAAGTGACATTACATTTTTTGCCAACTTTTCTAAATAAACACTGAACAGCAGGCCAGGAAATTTCCAATTAAGGAAAAAGAATTCTGTTATTAATAAAGGACTGTTATCATCACAGATGCTGGCACATTTGGGATACAAAAGTCCTCCTAACACAGCGAATCTGTCCCTCTGCCACATCTGGAAGTCCCTTTACAAAATTGTGTGGTTTATCCCATGTCATTTTTAAACCTATAGAGCTATTTATCTTCACAATATATTTTAAATTAATCCTAATCCTTTTACTTAACTAATATATGAGATTAATTCTATGTGTGTAACCTAAGAGATATAATTCTTATAGAGGTCTATAGAAATATATTATTTAGTACATGATTACCTTATTTTTTAATATATTTTTATTGATTTCAAAGAGGAAGGGAGAGGGAGAAAGAGATAGAAACATCAGTGATGAAAGAGAATCATTGATGGGCTGCCTCCTACACACACACACCCACACCCACAAGAGAATCATTGATCTGGAGCCTGAAACCTGGGCATGTGCCTTGACCAGCAATCAAAGTGTGACCCTCTGGTTCATAGGTTGACATTCAACCACTGAGCCATACCATCTGAGCTATAATTATCTTATTTTAATAATATTTATTTTTATTCATTTTTAAAATGCTAGAACATAAAATATGAATAGAAGATAAAAAGACCACCAGTAAACTTACAACTCTGAGATTAACAGTGTTATCACTATCAATTATTGGCAAGATTATAGAGCAATAGGAACGTTCACACTCCAGTGGTAGGTATATAAATTGGTACAACCACATTGGAAAACTGGTAGTATGTACTGAAGTTGAATACAGGCATGTTCTATCACACTGGTATTTCACTACTAAATATACTATACCCAAAAGAAATCCACACATATATTGAATCAAGAGACATGTATAAGTATATTCATAGGAGTATTATTTGTACTATTTTTAAGAACTAAAAACTGGAAAAAAAGTTATATATTTCTCAAATTTTTCTGTATTTCCCCATTTACATTTTTTTCAGTACTAAGGTATTAAAAGTAAATATGTGTTTAATGTTTTTATATGGTTTTTAAAAATTTCATATTAAATACTGATATTACATACCATTGAATGTGTTTCAAAAATAATTCTGTTCTGTGTATATGCAATAGTAATACATATAACTGAGTTCAATATTCAGTTACCTATAAATTGTTCCTAAGTTTTTAAATTAACTCAAAGGTTACTAAATGTAGAACTATTGGTCATCAATACATAAACACTATAAAGATTTTTGATAATGCACTATAGAATGTTTTCCCATGAATCTTATTTAGATTTCACTACTACAAAAAAAAGAATGTGCAAGTAAGTCTACATAAATAAAATATTGCTATTGCTTATATTAATATAATTTAACATGCTAATATATTTTATTCAATAATAAAAGTTTATTAAAAGTGTAAAGCAGTATGAAACTGGAACGAAAACACTGACTCCCATCATCTCATTGTCTCCTGACAATGATGTAACTAATTAGTTATACACAACATATTTATCTAGATGTACATACATGGAGAATTTTGGAATACATGTGATTGTGTTGCCTAGTGTGTTGAATAAATGAATTAAAATATTGAAGTTATATTTCTGAATCTAAACAGAGTTAAAGTTTTATATATATACTAGAGGCCTGATGCACAAAATTCATGCATGGGTAGGATCCCAAGGCCTGGCCAGCGATCAGGGACAATGGGGGCCTTCTGGCTGCTGGCCAGGGCCATCCTTCTGGCTACAGCCAGCTGGGGCCTCCCTTCCCTGGTTGCAGGCTGCCAGCCAGGGTCTTCCTTCATCCCGTGCCACCCCCTGGTGGTCAGCACATGTCATAGCAAGCGATTGAACTCCCAGTCTCCTGATTGAACTCTTGAGGGACACTTTGCATATTAGCCTTTTATGTATATATATAGATATGTATGTATGTGTAACAGTTTTACATATGTGTCTGTATACATATGAAACATATGTCCTGTAAAATATATTGAATAACCACCAACAAGATCCTGATTAATAAAAAATAAATATGTTACCATTTGTTGATACAGGGCATGCATGTGTAAATATGACACATTTTTCAGTATTCTACTTAGTACCAACTTATTTATTCTCTGGCACTCTT
>NW_006299512.1:160516-161923 GCF_000327345.1 Myotis davidii
TTCCTCATCATATATTAATATCATTTGTCAGTTATTTTCTGTTATTGCCTTGTGAAATTAATGATATAGATATTTTTTAAAGTAATAAGAGCAACAATGTTACAGGATGATCATAGCATATTGTTAAGTAAAATAAATGACAGCAAGTTATAATTGTGGCGAGTAGAATTCAGAATAATCTAGTATAAGGTAACTGTACTAATTGTAAAGACATAGTGTTCTCTGAAAGTGGAGTTATATTATTTGCACATGTATATTGCAAATTATAAGCAAAAGATAAAAACTTAAAAAGTATAATTTATATACAAAGGTTTAAGAGAAGATAAAATCTTATAAAATGATTAAAGTGGTTTATTAATTTAAACCAGAGAAGAAAGAAAAAAAAGGAAAGATAAAAGTGCCAATAGCTTTGCGAAGAACTGAGGCTGGGTAGAGGGGAGTGAGGGGGAAGAAGTCAGTGAGGGGAGGTGGGAGAGGAACAGCTGTAATACTTTCAACAAGAAATATAATTTTTTAAAAGGTGAAACAAAGAACAAGTACAAAGAAAATAAACATCTATAAACATAGATTTTAATACAACTGTATCAATACTTAATATACATCTAAAAGATCTAAATATACCAATTAAAAAGCAGAGTTTTCCAGAATGAATTTTTAATCAAAATAAAATAAAAGACACAACCACTCGTATACTGCCCCAAAGAAATCCATTTTAATTACAAAGACATAGCTTAAAATTAAAGGGATGGAGAGAAAAATATACAATGCTAACACAAGTCAAACAAAGTGCGAGTCCATGTATTTATTTCTGAAATAGCAGACAGGAAAATTATAGGAACATTATTGTGATAAATAAAAACATTACTTAAAGATAAAAGAGTCTGTTCTACAAGAAGATATAACAATCCTCCACATGTATGCACCTTGTAATAGAATGTCAAAATATAAGAAGATAAAACTGTTAGAGATGCAAGAAAAAATGTTCAAAGCCACTATTATATTTGAATATTTCAAAAGCATATATGTAATTACTTGGCAGATCCAACTGACATAAAAAACATAAAGATATAGTGAAAATGGTCATAACCACTAGTGAACTGCAACTAATTAACATTTCTAGAATAGTTCATCCATTATTGGCAGAATACAATTTATTTTCAAGTTCTCAGGGAACATTCATCGAAATATACCACATTCTTGCTCAAAAAAAGAGAAAGAATAGAAATCATACAAAGCATGCTCTTAATCCATATAGAATTATCAGGATATCAATAATAAAAAGAGCTGGAAAAACTGGTAATACTTTGAGATTAAGCATATACAGAGGGGCCAAGGCAGAAGTGGTTAGGGGAGATCAAGGAGGCAGCGGGAGTCGTTGTGGTCGAGCAGGCTGGCGGGGGGGGCAGT
>NW_006299512.1:162470-171521 GCF_000327345.1 Myotis davidii
AAGGGTCATTGATTTGATTCCTGGCCCCAGTCAGGGCTCGTGAGGGAGGCAAGCAATCAATGTGTCTCTCTCACATTGATGTTCTTCTCTCTCTCTCTCTCTCTCTCTCTCTTTCTCCTTCCCTTCCACTCTCTAGAAATCAATGGAAAAAAATATTCTCTGGCGAAGATTAACAAAAAAAAACCACACAGTAGGACAGACCTCATGAGCCTAATGTAATTAACATGTTAAGCCCCATGTCAGTCACTGGTGACTGAAATGGAAAGGAAGACAAAACAGGCTTGGCGCTTAAGATGTTAAGAGAATGCTAATGCTTTATAATTAAACTGTCACATATATTTTCATTGACCACCTTTTGAAGCATGTTAGGATTACTTCCCCCAATTTGTGGATAGGAGAATTGAGATTTGGAGGTCTTAAGTGACTTGCCTTACGCCACTTGGCTATTCAGTGATAAAACTGGGAGCATTATTCAAGACTCAAGGATTCCAATACTCTATTCACCTTACGTTTCTTTCAGAAATGTCAATGTTTAGGTCTCAGCAAGATTCACAGTTGATTTCCCTGTGACAACTTCCTTATCAACCCCGCCTTGAGTGTGACAGGGAGCGATGCCCCAACCCCCCAATCAGCCGTACCCTGAGCATGACTAGGGGTGTTATCGCAACCTCCAGATCCGCCCTGCTCTGTGCATGACAGGGGGCGGTGCCCCAACTCCCCAATGGGCCCTGCCCTGAGCCCGACCAGGGGCTGCACCTAGGGATTAGGCCCGCCCTCTGCCACCTGGGAGCAGGCCTAAGCCAGCAGGTCATTATCTCCCGAGAGGTCCCAGACTGCGAGAGGGCACAGGCCGGGCTGAGGGACCCCCCCTCTCCCCCGAATGCACAAATTTTTGTGCATTGGGCCTCTAGTATATATAAAAAAGGCTAATCAAGCAGCCAGCCACCCTACCGATCAACATGCACTGGCCACCAGGGGGAAGATACTCAATGCAGGAGCTGACAAGCGACAACAACTTTGCAGGGTGACTTCTTGCACATTGGGGGATGTTGGACTGCCAGTTTTGCAGAGTGACTTCTCGCACATTGGGGGATGTTGGACTGCCTAGGGACCCCACCTGCTAGAAGGATCCTGCTTACTCCACAGATGTCCTTCGAGTCCCAGTGCTGCCCCAGGTGTGACCAGCTAGGAAGGGACTGCAGAGGTTGGCTCGAGGGTGTGTCTGGCCCATTTCACCCAGTCCCGCCCTGCTGGCCACCTTCTAATTAATTTACTTTCAATGTGCCCGAATCCGTGCACCGGGCCTCTAGTACAGCGGTTCTCAACCTGTGGGTCACAACCCCTTTGGCGGTCGAACGACCCCTTCACAGGAGTCGCTTAAGACCATCCTGCATATCAGATAATTACATTATGATTCATAACAGTAGCAACATTACAGTTATGAAGTAGCAACAAAAATAATTTTATGGTTGGGTCACAACATGAGGAACTATATTTAAAGGGCCAGAAGGTTGAGAACCACTGTTCTAGTATATTAGGAAAAAAGAAAGATGTGAAATCAATAATCTAAGCTTTATTTTAGGAAACTATAGAAAGAAATGCAGTATAAGCATAGAGTAAGCAAGAGAAGCAGGTAATAAAAGTTGAAATTAAAATTAGGAAGTCAATAGAAAAAGTAAATGACCCAAAAAATCTTGTTCATTAAAAAAAAAAAACAGCCAAAACCGGTTTGGCTCAGTGGATATTGCGTCGGCCTGCGGACTGAAGGGTCCCAGGTTCGATTCCGGTCAGGGGCATGTACCTGGGTTGCGGGCACATCCCCAGTGGGAGATGTGCAGGAGGCGGCTGATCAATGTTTCTCTCTCATCGATGTTTCTAGCTCTCTATCTCTCTCCCTTCCTCTCTGTAAAATATCAATAAAATATATTAAAAAAAACAAAAAAATAAAAAATAAAAAAAACAGTAACATGGTTAAATATCTATACAAGTTAACCAGAAAAAAAAAGAGAAAAGATACATAGCACTAACCAAGAAATGAATGAAGGGTTATCATTACTGAACCTATGATCACCTTAAGAATAATAAAGGGATAATATTTACAACCACAAATATGCCCACATCATTAATAACTTAGATGAAAGGAATCAATTCCTGATTAAAGAAACCAAAACCAAAAGTCACATAAGACTAAGCAAATATTCTAATACTAGTGGCCCGGTGCATGGATTCATGCACATTGAAAAGAAAATAATTAGAAGAAATATTTTAATGACGCTATTTGCCCTTTTTCTATAATAGAAGTATCAGAGATGAAAGAACATTACTAAAATGTATATTAAAATAACATATAAATTGATTAATGAATAAACAATAACAACATGTTATAACAACAGTAAATCATGATATAAAAACAACAAAAACATGATATAAAAACATTAATAAAAAATGACTGATAAATTGATTAAACTTATTCTAATATGTCCCTGTTATACCACATTAAAAGTAAAAACACTTTCAGAGTGCTTGACTAATTTCCCTTGTGATGAAGTATTTACAACTTTAACTGTAATGTCACATGCTCTTCAAACGCAAGAGAAAACAACATATAACTGACCATGTGTGAAAAAAGGTTCAGGTAGGAATATTCCTACTCTGTCTAGAGTTTGTCCTTGTGATTTCTTGATTTCTTAATAGTCATTGCAAATGCTGACATCACAGGAAACTGTCTTCGAATTAATTTAAATGGGAGGCCAGTGTCAGATGGGGACAGTTGTGCCAATATTTGGTCTTCAGACATATTCTGTTGACCACACTTTCTTTCAGCTTCAGAATGTCAACAAAAACAACCAAATTCATGATCTACAATGACAGATCGAAACACACATGTGCAATTGGCTCCAGTGAGAGCTTTATATATATTGTGCATGTGCGCGTCAACTTTTATTTTTAAACTAGAAGGCCCGTGCACAAAAATTTGTGCACTGGCATGGGAGGGGGTCCCTCAGCCCAACCTGTGCCCTCTCACACAGTCTGGGACCCCCTCAGGAGATAACCACTTGCTGGCTTAGGGCCGCTTCCCGGTCACAGATGGCAGGCCCGGATACCATGCTGGGTGAGCGGCCCCTCAGATCGTGCTGCGGCCCACCCTGCCTGATCTTCCTGCCCCTCCCTGCACATGGCAGGCCAGCATCTCGTGCTGGGATGGCACAGCAGGATCTGCCTGCAGTATTCAAATTAGCTGCCATCTTTGTTGGTGGTTAATTTGCATAACACACTGATTAGCCAATGGGAGGTGTAGCAAAGGGTACGGTCAATTACCCTTTTTGTCTTTAATTAGCTAGGATTGCCAGTGTGCATGATATGTACAGGCTGGTTAGTCAGACAGTTGGATGGACAGACGTTAGTCACTTAGCCTTTTATATATGTAGATGATATATATTTCTTATATATTAAAAAATTAAATCAATAATTAATAACTTCTCAACAAATAAAACATTAGTCCAAGATCTTTTCACTGGTGACTTCTACCAAAAATTTAAAGATGTTTTAAAACTCTGAAGCTAGGACTCCCCAATACCAAAATTAGATAAAGCCATTATAGAAAGAACAAACTATGCACTAAAAACTCTAGTGAATGCAGAACAAAATTAATTTAGAAAATTTTAGCAAATATAATCAAACAATACATTAAATGCTTTATACATCAGAGCCATTTGGGATTTATGCTAAGTATGTAAGGCTGGGCAACATTTAAAACATAATTAATGCAACATATTACATTAACAGTGTAAAGAAAATCAAATTATTTAAATACTTGATGATGAAAAAAACATTTGACAAATATTCAACATCATGTATGATTAAAAAAATTTTTTCAGGAATCTAGGAATAGAAGTGAATTTCCTCAACTTATCAAAGAACATCTACAAAATCACTTATATACTTACTAATAATGATGAGAAAACCAGCTACTTTCCTCCTAAAATCAGGAGCAAGGCAAGAATGGTCCCACCCTAACCAGTTTGACTCAGTGGATAGAGCATCAGCCTGTGGACTCAAGGGTCCCAGGTTCGATTCCAGTCAAGGGCATGTACCTTGGTTGCAGGCACATCCCCAGTAGGGGGTATGCAGGAGGCAGCTGATTGATGTTTCTCTCTCATCAATGTTCCTAACTCCCTATCCCTCTCGCTTCCCCTCTGTAAAAATCAATAAAAATATATTTTTTAAAAAAGAATGGCCCCTGTCACTGTTCTTATTCAGCACAGTCCTGAAAATCCTAGCTAATATAAACTAATACAAAATATGAAAATAAAGTTATAGAGTTTAGAAAGAGAGAAAATAAGCTGACATTATTTACAGATAATATGATTATGTATGTATAAAATTCCAAATCATAAAATAAAATCCTGCAATTAATGTGATTATAATAAATCTGTAATACATGATTAAAGTAGAAAACTCATTTTCTTTCCAATATACTTGCAATGAGCAAATAGAATTTAAAATTCAAAACAGAATATCATTTATTTTAGTACAAAGAAGGAGAAGAAGAAGAAGAAGAAGAAGAAGAAGAAGAAGAAGAAGAAGACGACGGAGGAGGAGGCGGAGGGTGGAGGAGGAGGAGGAGGAGGAGGAGGTGGAGGAGGAGGAGAAGGAGGAGAATAGAAAAAAATATATACTTAGGATACTTAAGTATCCTGAACATATTTTGAAAACTTATAAAGCACTGAAAAATTAAAATATGTAAACAAATAGAGAGTAATGTTGTGTGTATGGATGGAAAGACCTGATTAATTAAGATGTCAGTTAATCCCAAATTGATATTTTGATTTAACACAGTCCAAATCAATATTAAGGGAAATTACTTTGTAGGTATTGACAAATTGAATCGAAAGTTTATCTTGGAAAGCAAAACACCCATAATACACAATCAATGATGAAAAAAAACCCACAAAATTTGCTGACTCTTTTAACCTGACTTTTGTCAGCAATCTCAAGAGAACTTCCAAATCTGCATACGTTGTTGTTTAGAGATGCAAAGGATATGTAAAGTGTGTTATCCCCCAAATTGCTCAACAAAATATACTAGCACAAATGACCAGGCGGGAGATTCAATCTACATATAATAAAGTGATCATATGACTCAATGTTTTTGTTTGTTATTAATATCATTATTATTATTATTATTTTGATTGAATTTAAAATGTTACACCAACTTTGCATTTGTGAGATAAACTGCATTTTTTTTCATGATGTATTATCATTTTAAATATCTTTATATTCTCCCCAGCTGAGGTGGCTCAGTGATTGAGCTATGACCCATGCACCAAGAGGGCACCAGTTCTATTCTCAGTCAGGGCCAACCGCCAGGTTGCCAGCTAGATTCCCAGTAGGTGACATGCAGGAGGCAGCAGATTGAGGTTTCTACCTCTTTCTCTTTCTCCTTTCCTCTCTCTCTAAAAGTCAATAAAAACATATTTTTAAAATATTGTCATTTTATTTGTTTCTAAAATTTTAAAAGCAACAAATTTAAATATAATTTAAAAGTTATATCTCTCTCTATATATAAAAGTCTAAGCAACCATTCTGACCAGAACAACTGGTCGCTATGACACGCACTGACTACCAGGAGACAGACACTCAATGCAGGAGCTGCCCTCTGGTGGTCAGTGTGCTCCCACAGCCATCCTCCTCCCAGCCAGCCAATCTCCCACAGTCCTTTCCACCCAGTTGGCAGGATCAGATAACCTGATCGGGGCTGAGCCCTGGTTGGGACAGTGAACAAGGAGTGGGTGGCTGAGGGCCAGCTCCCGCCTTGGGGCCAGTGGCCAACCTCTTGCAGTTCCTCCCCTTGACCCTTTGGCAGTGGTAGTGTAGCTGAAAGGGAAGGAGGAGGGGGGAAGGTACCCCACCTTCCCTGGTCCGTCCCCCTATATGAAGGTCCCATCCCTCCCCCCAGTCGGCAGGCCCTGGTGGTGGTGCAGCAGCAAGGGAAGGAGGAGGGGGGAGAAAGGGAACCAGGGGATGGTGGGGCACAGATGGCGGCGTCAGCATCCACCGTCCAGCTTCCATTCCTTCCGCACCTGGCCCAGCGATCATAGCTTCCTCTCCCAACCTCTCTGGTGCTTTCAGGCACCTATCAGCCTGGCCCTGATCAGCCCTTGTTGCCAGCCAGGCCTAGGGACCGCACCCATGCACCAATTTCATGCACCAAGCCTCTAGTTACATATAAACACACACACACACACACACACACATTAGAATGAATACAGAAATAACATAGTTATTTTATACTTTGAATAACAATCCACTATTTCTTTATGTATCTATTTAAATTCTCTGAGCATTGACCTCATGTGTCACTTGGTTCCTGTGCTTCTTTAACATGCTTTCATCGATATATGTGTATGTGCATGTGTACATGCGTGCGAGTATGTGTGTGTGTGTGTGTTTTCTTTTTTGTGCACTTAAGATGATCCATCCTCATCATATGTATTTCCTGTCCTAGTTCTAGAAAAAGCTGTTTTTGAGTGGAACACTGGTTTCTTTAATTGGGGAATGTATTAGAAATCAAAATATAGATGTTAACAGTGTTTGCAGCTACTGTAGTGTCATTTTTTTAGCCCTGTTAGCTAACAGAACACAGAAATATATGTGTGTATACTAAAAAATGTATATGCACATGTCTATAATTACTTTGTTATATAACTGTTCCTGGCAATGTGGTGAGACCTCATTCTTGTCTTCTTGAAGGAAAGATTTCAATCAAGAGACTAAGTGTACAAGAACAAGCAAGAATTTATTGACTGAAGCAAAAACACAGTTAGGACAGTGAAACAAGGAAGGGCATTGAAGAAAACAGGAGAGCCTGAATGGGAAGTCAGAAAAGGGAACCTTGGGGACAGGTTCAGGGGATTAGCATAGGACCAGTTGCCACTACCCACAACTTCCGTGGTTGAAAGTCTCCTAGGGTCCCTTGGAGTTAGGAGACAAGGGCCTGTGGCATGGATGTGCTTCCTGAAGGAAGGGTACCTTGGAACCTTCGTTTTCAGGGGTTTGAAGGCTGGGTATTTAGAGGAAGTTCCAGTATGAGTCAACAGAATATTCATCAGCTTTATGCTGATGTACCACAATTAGATTTATTCTCTTAATTTGTCTGTCCTAGAGTGTGGTTGGCAAATGGAATTAATTAAATTTCTGTTATCTGTTTCCCTAAGTAGGCTGATTTAAGTCATTTACCCTCTGGTTGGGGAGAAGTGCAAAACATTCACTTTTTTAAATTTTATTTTATTGTTTAAAGTATTACAGATAGTAGTACATATGTATCCTTTTTTCCCCCATTGACCTTCCCCAGCCTCCCCTCCCCCCGGCATTAACATTTACTCTTTTAAAAAACAATTATTTTTTTTTAAATTTATCTTTATAGGCATAGTCAGTTTGGCTCAGTGGTTAAAGCATCTGCCCTCACACCAAAGGGTCACAGGTTTCGATTCCTATCAAGGACACATATATCAGTTCCAGGCTTGATCCCAGCCCTGGTCAGGTGTATGTGGGAGGCAACCAATTAATGTATCTCCATTACATTGTTATTTCTCTCTGCATCTCTCCCCTTCCCTTCAACTCTCTCTAAAAATCAGTGGAAAAAATATTCTTGGGTTAGGATTAACAAAACAAAAGTAATAGATAGAAATAAAATTTATCTTTATTGAAAATTTTATAGATGTCCCCTTTTTTCCACCCATTGAATAACTCCACCCTACAGCCACCCTGCCCCTGAGACCTACCCGACTGTTGTCTGTGTCCAAGGGTTATGTATTTATGCACATAAATTCTTTGCTTAATCTCTTCCCTTCCCCTTTCCTGCCTTCCCACTGAGATTTGTCAGTCTGTTCCATGCTTCCATGTCTCTGAGTCTATTTTCTTTAATTAGACTCCACATATAAGTAAGATTTTGTGATATTTGTCTTTCTCTGATTGGCTTACTTCGCTTAGCATATATTTTCCAGGTTCCTCCATGATGTCTCAAAGGGTAAGAGGTCCTTTTTTTTTTACAGCTACATATAATTCCATTTTGTAAATCTACTACATCATTTTTATCCACTCATCTACTGATGGTCACTTGGGGTATTTCCAAATCTTAGCTATTATAAATAGCAGTGTAACTACATCAAAGTAGAAAGCTTCTGTACAGCAAAAGAAACTGTTAACACAATGAAAAGAGATCCCATTGTGTGGGAGGACATATTTGCCAATGACACATCCAATAAGAGGTTAATTTCAAAATATATAAAGAACTCAGACAACTTATCATAAGGAAAAAATATGCAATTATAAATGATCAAAGGACCTAAATAGATACTTCTCCTAAGAAAACATACAGATGGCCAAGAAATATATGAATAAAAAATGTTCAAAGTCACTAATCATAAGGGATATGCAAATTAAAATGGCAATGAACTGCCCACCAGTGTCGCTCAGTGGTTAAGCATGGATCTATGAACCAGGAGGTCACGATTCAATTCCTGACAAATCTCACTCATCATAGATGTTTTTATCTCTCTTCTCCCTTCTTGTCTGAAATAAATGAAAAAAAATATTTTAAAAAATAAATAAATAGGGGTGCATATATTTTCATAGCAGCACAATTTACCATAGCTAAAATTTGGAGACAGCCTAAGTGCCCATCAGCAGATGAATAGATTAGACTACTGTGGCACATCTACACAATGTAATACTATGCTGCTGTACAAAAGAAAGAACTCTTACCATTCACAACAGCATGGATGTACTTGATGAACATTATGCTAAGGAAACACCATCAAACCTCAGAGTGTAGGTAAGGAAGGGTGGGGGTCAGGGGGAGAGATCAACTAAAGGACTTGTATGCATGCATATAAGCATAACCAATGGACACAGACACCGGAGGGATGAAGGTGAGTGGGAGGCTAGGGGGCCAGTGGGGGGATAAGAACACATATGTAATACCTTAATCAATAAAGGAAAAATAAAAAAGAAACCTTTTAAAACAGAGAGATAAAAATAAGTAAGTAA
>NW_006299512.1:171556-174031 GCF_000327345.1 Myotis davidii
AATTAAAACTACAATGAGGTCTCACCTCACACCTGTCAGAATGGCTATTATCAAGACATCAACAAAGGACAAGAGCTGGTGAGGATGTGGAGAAAAGGGACCCCTAGTACACTGCAGGTGGTAATGCTGGCTGGTGCAGCCACTATGGAAAACAATATGGAGTTTCCTCAAAAAATTAAAAATGGAATTTGCCATTTGACCCAATGATCCCACTTCTGGGAATATATTCTAAGAACCCCAAGACAACATTCATAAAGAACATATGCAAAGCATTTACTCTTAAGTGTCCTTGGTTAGGGAAGATAGGGTTTACTAGATGGCTGCAAACTGCTGTTTAACTATCTTAGTTTCCCTATTCTGCTTGTCCTGAAAATGTTCTAGCTTCTTACTCTCTTATAACAGTTGCTCAAGTTAAAAATTAAAATTAAAATTTCATGAATATATTACATAAAGTTTCTGATAACAGACTGCTAAACTCTATTGCCATAAATCCTTTGTCTTATAAATTAAAATTCTGTTTTTATCTCACTTATAGTTATTTTCAAAATTTGATTTAAAATCATCTATTTTTATCCTCCTCACTTAGAATTTTCAAAACACTGATAGTGCTTTATCTTTGTTTAGTTAACAGTTTAATGATTCTCCCAGTCAATTTGAAACGTTCCTTCACAATACAATGTTTGACAAAAGGCACAAATGAGGTACATTGGAACACCAACTTAAAAACCCATTAAACTATAAACACTTCAATATTCTTCCAATCAGGGATTTTGGCATAAGTTATTAAATTGATTATTCATTTTTTATCATTGATTGCTCCCTTTTATTATGAAAATTGATAATACAGTTCTAATAAATAAAGAATTTCTATTTCTATTAATAATATCTAATACACTAGAACAGCCCACAGAAGAAAGAATTAAAGAAAAATGAGATGTGAAAATATTGAGAGCTCAGGAGTATATCCAGTACTTTTCCAAGAATTTTGCATACATTGACATGGTCACTTACCATAACAAATTCATAAACACACAATTTAAATATGAAAAAATTGTGAAACATAGAATAATGTTTCTCCAATATAATTTTACCAAAGTAGAGATTTATTTAACTAGATCTAGTTTAGGAAAATCCCATCCATCTTTGAAAATAGTTATGTCTATTTAATTATGTCCTAACCAACTTTAATTATTAGTGATGTGCTAAACTTCTTTAAAAGGAAACTGTTTACCATCCCATTGTTCTTCCTAACTCTTTCGGCAAGTTAAAAAGAGACTACGTCAAGTTCAGTTTTGGCCATGAGAATGGGGCAATATCAAAGTGTGTAAAAGAACAAATACTAGTATATCTTGGTCCCGTGAAATACCTTTTGAGCAAATGTGCCATCCATATGGACTGCTCCAGAGTCTCAGTTCTAGAATTTTATGTAATTAAGAAATAAACACTATTCTTAGTTAAGTCCCCACAATGTTTTTCAGTGTTTTTTTTTAATGTTTGTTACCATATGTTAGCTAGTACCCTAATTAATATATTGCTCTAGTTTACCTAGTTAGTAAGTGAGAGAGGTGCAAATGAAAACTCAAACCACAGAAGTTTGATAGAAAAGCTGGAGTTCTTAATCAGTACATTATATTTTCTAAAGGAGTGATGACCAACTGATAATTCTTCTCATATTTTATCACACTCTGGCTCTTTCCTAGTCCACTCTGCAAGCATAGACTGACTTCTAAACAGATCTTAAAACATATTGCTCTAGTTTACCTAGTTAGGAAGTGAGAGAGGTGCAAATGAAAACTCAAACCACAGAAGTTTGATAGAAAAGCTGGAGTTCTTAATCAGTACATTATATTTTCTAAAGGAGTGATGACCAACTGATAATTCTTCTCATATTTTATCACACTCTGGCTCTTTCCTAGTCCACTCTGCAAGCATAGACTGACTTCTAAACAGATCTTAAAACAGAACTTAGCTTCTAAGCAAAACTTGGTATCAAAATTATAGGAGTTTGAGGAAAAAAAACATATTTCTTATAAATTTAGAAATTCCTAAAATATTTCTTTGGTGGGTAGAAGTCAATTTCACTTTAATCAGCTTTTCTGATTATACAACATTTTTGATTATTCAGGAAACAGAAGAGATTTGTGGTTTTCTCAGACTGGTAAAACTATACATCCGAATCAATTTACATCCTACAGATATGGAAACTTAGCAGGTGCAAAAAATGATTCTCTTTAAATTGGTCTTATTGCTAAAAATTGACAATATGAAAAATTATTTTTTGAACATAATAAAAGCAATTCTTTTGGAAAATATCAGAACTTTACAAATATATAACAAATGAGTTTGTGAAGTATATGACTTTGTGAATATATAACAATGAGTTTGTGAAGTATACCAAAGTCTAAAGGAAAACTAAGATTGTGATCTTTACACTTTTAAGTCAAATTCATTTTTTATTTCATATGCTTCTGAATA
>NW_006299512.1:174248-182386 GCF_000327345.1 Myotis davidii
ATATCTAGGAAGCTGAAAGACTTTGAAAAAAAATAAAATAGAAATGCTATATTATGTAATAAAATTCACTGTAGAAAAAAAAAACAGATGTTGATTAAGTAATGTCGAAAAAAATAGGTTATTTTGATATAATTAGTGATGAGTATTGATGTTAAGTAAGTGACTTTAATAAATCAGTTGCCATTATGTCTCAAAAATCTTACTAAGAAATTAATATAAATTTGTTTGAATATGAACACTGTCACATGGACTGAAACTGACTAATAGATCATAAACAAAAACTGATGATAAATGGCAATGAATGTAGGGGAAGCAGGTAGTGTTTTCACTTTTGAAAAATTAGTATCTTTATGAATACCACAAGGATGTAAATGTTTTTATCAATGTGAATTGCAATAAGTTTTCCAAAGAAATTATAAATTCAAGTAAATTAATTCATAGAGTTCAGACATTGCTTTTATTGCTTACTCATTTTTTTAGATGATTGAACTAATGGAAGATAACAATTTTTTTTTCTTCATAAAATTCCTGAAGCTGTGAAGATCCCAGCAAGACTTATGTTTTTATTATTTATGGTTTAAAAGACATTTCCCTTAAGAATCTTTTCTGATGTGAGTCAACATATCAGAATCTTTGAAAGAAGAGATTATCTTAATATATCAATTATCTCTTCTTAAGGTTGCCTTTTCTGTAAAGATTATATGTATGTCTGACCTTTAATATTCATTTAACTATCCATGTCACAATCACTTAGAAAACCCAAATAAATGTGAGGCTCTGTATTCATGGCAATTATAGACAAGTGAAGAAACAGTTTCTTGAATAAATCCTTAACTTTTTTATTTATTTAACAGTTTCTTACATAGAGCTTATTATATGTCTGACACTGTTCGAATATGGATAAAAATAGTGATTATATTTATATTTAATTACGAACAGTATTTTTCATTTAAAACAATTAAAAACTTTCACATTTCCCCATGCTCTCCCTAAACTCAGCTAGACATCTTGGGTTTCACTATCAGTTACAAATATGCTGGTGTAAACTTGTGAACCCTGGGTTACTAAAGACACCATGAAGCTAGCGTACTGGCCTGAAAACCTCAGGACATTTTTACATCCAAAATAAAAACTTCTATTTTCTTTAACCCACTATTATTTAAGATTTTTGTTGTTGAAATATAGGGTAAGGCAAAAGTAGGTTTATAGATGTTTTTATGGAAAATAATACAATCATGAATAAATAGGAATACAAGAATAAACTGTTTTGTGTACTCTCAATAGTAAACTTACTTTTCCCCTATGTTGTTTGTAAGGAAAAGTAATGAAAAATATACATATATTCAGAAAGGAGTGACTCTTCAAATTCATTCAACAAACACTTAGGAAAGGGGCTAAAAACAGGGTTAGGCAGACAGAGCAAGGGGTAAAAGGAAAGAGGAGTGTGGACACAATTGGAGCCAACTAAAACCACAGGAGTGCTGGTCTTGCAGAAACACAGAATGCCACAGGACAAGAACACTTCCTGTGCCTGTGCAGACAGAAGGTTACAGGAGATAGGGGTGAAAGAAGAAAAGTGCAGACATAACTGCAGGGCCAAGCAGGGTTGAGCAGGGCCGAGCTCCAAACCAAGGATGTTTAGTATATTGCAGGTGCAGGATATTTTAAGAGGAGGGGAAGGAGGGAAGAAGGAGGGAAAAGCACCAGATGGATTTTGAAATTGTTGCTTGACAAGGAGGGTAGAAGAAGCCAATCAGAGAATGACACACATAGACAAAGAATGGGTCCATGGCAATAAAAACCTCTAGACAAATAAGCTTCTGTGGCATCCTATTCTTGGCCCCCCTCCCATGCAGAGAGTTTATAACTGCTTATGATAAATTTCCATGCTATTGCTTAACTCTTCTGGTCCACAATTTTATTCTTCAACTTTGTGAGACACAAACTCAGAAAGAACTTCAGCTCACCATTCAGGTATCACATATACCCAACTGACACAAAGTCTAATGAATTACAAATTCAAATATTAGTAAATTAAAGAATTGAAATGTGGATTTTATTTTACTTATTTGTAATTGCAGTGCTTGCCTAACAGATATCATAAAATAACATCTTCCTTCCTAATAATTCATAAAATTGTTTAATTTATTTCATTGTTTTGGTAATTTGTACATTGTTGGTATCGGTGTGCAATGTTTAACAATTCCCAATTTTGAGTCAGCTTGAGTTTTTAATCTTCCTGGATACAATATATCACTCATCTCTTCCTGACCCACTCTATTTTTTTGCTCAACACACTCCCTGTCTGATCTCTAAATATATGCATAATCATGGTATGAAACAACCACAGTATGAGTAATGTAAAGAATTGTTAGTGATGAGTCACCACATCACAGGTGCATACATGGTCCCAGTCCCTACCTTGGTGCCACTTTTACTCACTGTCACAAGATTTCATGTATGCTCCTCAGTGCCTTTTTCTAAAACACAAACAACAACAAGACTTTAAAAATAGTAATAGTATAGGTCAAAGCTACACGTATTTTAAGGAAACTTTAAGTTTTGTTTGTTTTGGTGACTTTCTGTTTGATAGAATAATCAATATTATTTCAAAGAATCTGTATATATACTTTACATAAATTTCTTTTATTTTTTTTACATTTTTCCCTATTTGCTTTACATTCTAGATGCATATATATTTCCTAAACTACTTGAGAGTAATTTGAAGATATTGTGCCCATTTATTCTTATACATTTTTATGGATTTGTTAAAAATAACCCTATTATTATATTTTTGTCAGAGAGAGCACATATGTAATCATCTTTCTCAATGCATCATCACAAAGCACATAATGAAGATTTGTCTCAATGTCGGTTATCACAGGCTAAAGTAGTGCCTACCAGTTATCTTCTATAAAATTGTACTTGTTCCATTATAATTGACTAGAGGCCCAGTGCATGATATCCATGCACTCAGGGCAGGGGGCGGAGGTCCCTTAGCCTGGCCTGCACCCTCTCGCCATCCAGGAACCCCAAATTGCGAGAGGGCACAGGCCAGGCTGAGGGACCCCACCGGTGCATGATCGGGGCTGGAGATGGATGTGTGAGGTCGGCCATCCAGGGAGGGACCACGGAAAGGGTCCAGGGGATGTCCAGCCAATCTCACTCAGTCCTGATCGGCAGGACCCCAGCAGCAAGCTAATCTACCAGTCAGAGCATCGGTGTCCTGGTGGTCAGTGTACATCATAGCAACTGGTCAACCGGTCGACTGTCTGCCCCCGGTGGTCAGTGCATGTCATAGCGAGTGGTTGAGTGGCCTTAGCATATCATTAACATATTACACTTTGATTGGTTGAACAGACAACCAGTCGACCTGAAACTTAGCATATTAGGCTTTTATTATATGGGATAGTTTCTGGCGTATGCTTAAGTATAAGTTTTCTTTTATGAAACTTTCATGTAGTAGTTTTAAAGTTCATTGATGATTTTCTAATTCTACATTTTTAATTTAATATCTGTCATTCTCCTCTCAGGAAAACCTTTCTTTTCTTTTTTGTTTACATATTGATTCATTTATTTCTATCATTATAGATTTGTGGATTATATTTATTTCTAGGTGTTGTAACCTATTATTCATTTTGATACTTAATTTTTCCTGATATAACCAGTGAGGAACTCCTTAAGCTGTCTTTGACATTTCTATTAGGCTTACAGAGTTTTTATTCTTTCTGGTGTTATGAGATGTTCTAGGTTTATGTTACTAGAGGCCTGACTTGCACAAAGAATAGGCCTTCCTTCCCCTGGCTGCCAACACCCGTTTCCCTCTGGCACCCTGGACCTGGGTCTTCGCTCTGGCCGCTGCCTCCCACCTTCACTCTGGGGCTGGCCACCACCATCTTTGTCACATTAATTTGCATATCCCCTCCTTATTGGCTGTGGGTGCCGCCATCTTTGTCATGAAGTGGTTAATTTGCATATTCCATCTTTCTTAGGTAAGATTTTTATCTTCTTCAGCCCTAGAATCATTCTTTTATTCAAGTATCTCTGTGGTGTCATTCCTTCTAGCCCTTTTTAGTGAAAATATTATATTACATTATATTGCATACAAGATGATTGCATTTAGATATCTAATTCCATTTCAATACCATAGTTTTTAATATAGTCCTCCTAAATTTCATATTTGGAACTCCTTTCTCCAATAGAGAATAATCTAGTTCCCATTATCCATAATAGATTTGTTTATTAGCTTAAGTTTTGAATACAAAGAAAGTAGTTTCAGAAATTAGTAATTCATTATAGCTCATTATTTATATGTCATTATTTGTTTTAAGTAACATTTTATTAGGTGAAATAAACAAATCTCAAGGTATAGTCAAATATTTATTGAAAATTTTGTAGATTCTATAAATGTATACATTTTAACACCCTCTAAAGTTCCATCGTACCCAATTCCCATTAGAGAAGCAACTACTTTTCTGATTCATTTTCAATCTACATTAGCTTTGCCTATTCCAACTCTTTATGTAATAATCATTTAGTAGGTAGTCTTGCGTTTAGCTTCTTTCCCTCAAGGGCAATTTCCATGAGATTCATCCTTGCGGCTGTAGGTAAGTTCAGTTATTTTTATGTCTAATTATTATTCCATTTTATACCACCATTTATTTATTCATTTTCTTAAGGTTATTTGGCTTGTTTTCAGCTTTTGACTATTATGAACATGGTCACTATGAATATTTTTATACAATCTTTTTATGGACTTTTCTTCTTTTCCCTATTGTCAAAAAATCCCTAAAAATAAAATTTTTATTTTTGTCTACAGGGTAAGTGCATAGTTTACTTTGCAATAAACCTTTTACAAAATTGTGCTGTTTTACAAGCCCACCTTCTATATATAGGAGAGTTCCAATTACTCTATATCCTTATTATCATATGGTGTCACTTTAAGTTTGGTCATTGAAGTTTGTAGTGGTAACCCACTTTAAATGTAATTATAATTTCTCTAAGGTTAATAATGCTGGGTACTTTTTATGTAAAACACTTTGCAAAACTTATTTCAATTCTTTTTTTATTTTCAGCAGTTTGTTTTTGTTTTCTTTTCTTGTTGAGTTGTAAATGTTTCTTGTAGATTCTAGATACAAATCTTTTGTCCAGTTTATGCTTTAAGACTATTCTCCCAATCCATGAATTGGCCATTCATTTTTATTTATTGGTGTCTATTTGGTAGAAGTTGCTCATTTCTTTTCTTTTAATTTTGTTTTATTGTTTAAAGTATTACAAAGAGTAGTAAATATGTCTCTTTTTTTCCCCCCTTGACCTTCCTCTGGCCTCCCCTACCCCATAGTGTATTGTGTCCTTTGGTTATGCACACATAACCAATGCTCATTTCAATAAAGTCTAAATTATCTGGTTTTCCCTTTGTCATTATTGCCTACTATGTTCTATCTATATTTTTTTGGTCTATTTTCAGAGAGTAAAAATATGTTCTTTTTGGTAGGCCATGATTAAATCAGTGCACTTCTTAACAATCTGGTCTTGCAAGACCTGTTTTCCTAATTATTCCCAATTTACAAAGGACCACAAACAAAGAATGTAACAGCTTAGCTAGAGGCACTACCCAGAACAGGCATTTAGATACAATCTAACCTCCCCATTCTAACTGACTCAGGAGGGGCTATGAAGCCCACCACAAAAGCCTGGTAGGTAGGAAACAGATAGAAAACAGAGAAACCCGGGAATGTATATATGGGGCAATCTCATTGTATCATTTGTTCAGGCTTTGGAACTTTGAATCCCCTGAGCCAGCACCGCTGCTTGAATAAAGGTCTCTCCTGATACCTCGAGTGCTTAACTATTGCTCTTCAGTGCCAATTCCACAACAGTTCAAACACCATTAAGATTTAATATAATTTGGTGCTATAATAATGCTTCAATCTTGTCTGTTTTAACTATTACTTTTTCTGTAAATATATGTTGGGGCTGATAATCTGACTATACCTTTGCTCAATCATTATGGTTCTCTACCAGAATTTATTCCATTCTTCCCTCTTTGGAGTCTCAAGCATTGTAGGTGAGATGGAGTCTATTCACTCTTCCAGGCTGGGCATGACTGGCCTAAATCAAGCAGGTTAATACATATTGCCACATTTTTATTCTGATATACATAGCCTAGGGTAATGTGTTCAGCAATGAATAGATGACAATTTATTTAAACTGCAGTAAACCCAAAATATATGTTAGGTGAAAGAAGAAAGTAAGCTTACTCTTTCTTATTGGACCAAAAAATGTAGTCACAGAAGACATTTTAGGGTTATGCCAACATTTTGAGAACAGATAGAATAGACAGAAAGAAAAAGATTAACTTCTGAAATGAGATAATTGACTTTAAAAGTAAAAGTGTAACAATTTTTTAATAATTCTCATTTTCTTTATAATTTAATATTGCTGGCTTCTCTTTCTAGGTTAAAGAGATGATTTGGAAATAATGATTTATTCGCTTTGATAAAACAGAAATTAGAAGTAAACACAAATCAGAAGATAATGAAAAATAACTGAGAAAATGTGAAAAAGGTATAGTTTGAATGTATCCGTAAATGTATAATAATTGTAAGATTAATAAATTAATAAACCTTAATACATTTTTATTGTTTTGGCATATGTAAACATCATGTTTTTTATAGTGATATATATCAATTGTATATTATGGCCAAAATTGCCAGCCTTGCCCCAATGTGATTTTCCCTTTTTACTTAGTCATAGAATTTTAGCTTTGGCTGGAAGCCAAACTAAAGACCCCAGCCTCCTTTTGAAGCAAGAAATGGCCTGTAGTAAATTCTGGCTAACAAGTATGCTAGGTTTTTTATATCCATATTAACTCATGTCCCTGAATTTGCATGCAAGTAATGAAATAGAGCAGACTTTTATTATTATTTACTTATAAGCAAATAATATCTGATTTCTGTAACCTGTTCTGAAGTAGAACAGACTATTATTATTATTACTAGAGGCCAGATGCACAAAATCCGTGCAAGGGTAGGCCCTCGGAGCCCCCACACCCCCAGGCTGCTGGCTTGGCCCTTGCCACCCTGATTTCATCCAGACAGTCATTCTGTTATTCAGTCTAATTAGCACATTAGCTCTTTATTATATAGGATTATTATTATTATTTGCTTACAGCTAAATAATATCTGTGTGATTCCTATATCCAGTTCTTACCTTAGAATGTTCATTTTAAGAACCAAATGCCCACAGTGTATATTAGAGGTCTGCACTTTAGGATAAGAACATATTAAACAAATAAATTTGGTGTTTTTATATAGAGGAAAGAGGCAACTAATACCAACTTCCAAACCTTCTGAGAAAATCACCTTGGAAATTAAATGGGGATAGTATTTACTTTAATACTTTACTATATAAATAAATATTTCTAGGTGAAAGATAAAGCTATAACTTTAATTTTGTAAAGCTGGAATACCTACATGACATTGGTCTCAAACCCTTTTAAATAGAAATGCATCTGTAGGTAAGTAATCTCTCTGGAGCCCTTACTGTCTATTTAGTTGTAAATTAACATCTAAGTCTTGTCCTTTTGGTTCAGATTCCACATTTCAGCAAGAAGTTTGCCACCTTTAGAGTCTCCACATAGAGAAACCTCCATACTTACTGGCATGAATATGACTTTATGTTATATCAAAAATAATATGTTATATTATAGGCAGCTACACTTGTATTGTCTTTTTCAAAATGGTTCTTTTGTTATACAGGATCTCTTTGATGTATTGCTCTTAATATTGCCTACATAATATAACATTCAGAGCTAGTTAATTTTTATTTAATATTTTATATTTCTTTCCTGTCTCTAATTTAGACCACTTTGCTCAGTCATTTGGTACAATATTTTCTAAAAAATATATTTTCTTGAAATTTATCTATATATAAACTAGAGACTCTGTGCATGAAATTTGTTCACGGGAGCGGGGGGAGGTCCCTCAGCCTGGCCTTCACCCTCTCCAATCCGGGACCCCTCGGGTCTGCTGGCACCTAACCGCTCATCTGCCTGCCAGCCTGATCCCCCTAACTGCTCTCCCCTGCTGGCCTGATCCCCTTAACTGCTCTCCCCTGCCTGCCTGATTGCCTCTAAC
>NW_006299512.1:183997-192329 GCF_000327345.1 Myotis davidii
GATGTTTACTAATTTACATTAGTTCACACAAACACTCCATCCATGCTTTTGTTCCGGCCCTCCGGTCCAGTTTAAGAACCCATTGTGGCCCTCGAGTCAAAAAGTCTGCCCTCCCCTGGGCTAGGGGTTGCTGGGTGCTGGCCCCCCCTACGAGCTGTGTCTCTGCTCTTCCAGCCCCAGCGCCACCATGGGGCTTGGGGCTGTTGTGTGCCCACCCCTCTGCGGGCTCTGTCTCTGGTCCTCTGACCCCAGCACCTCTGCAGCTGCAGGGCTTAGAGCTGTTGGGTGCCAGGCCTCCTTGAAGGCTTGTGTCTCTGCTCCTCCGACCCCAGTGCCAAGGTGGGGCTTCGGGCTACTGGGTGCTGGCCCCCGTGTGGGCTCTGTCTCTTTTCCTCTGACCTCAGCACCACTGCAACTGTGGGGTTTGGGGCGGCTGGGTGCTGGCCCCCCTGTGGGCTATGTCTCTGCTACTCTGACCCCAGAGGTCCCAGCGTCTCCAAGGCCACAGGGTTTAGAGTTGCTGGGTGCCAGCCCCCCTGCAGTCTATGTTTCTGCTCCTCTGGACCCAGTGGCCTCAGCGCCACCACAGCTGTGGGGCTTGGAGTTGTTGGGCTCCAGCCTCCTTGAAGGCTGTGTCTCTGCTCCTCCATCCCAGCAACAGTGCTGACCAAGCAGGCATAGAGGCCCTCCACCAGCGGGTTGGGGCAGGTCGCCTGCGTTGTCACCATGGCAACAATGCAAGCATCCTGGCCCAGCTGCCGCCATCTTTGTCACAGAGTTATGGCTAATTTGCATATTACTCTTTTATTAGATAGGATGTGTGTGTGTGTGTGTATATATATATATATATATAGCATAGTACATATGTATATAATAGGTTGAGCATTTTACTCTTTTTAAAATAACAGGTGATAGCATATGTTATGTCCTCATAATAACAATAATGCCTCATTATTGGTAACTGCCTTAGGGTTATTAATGACATTGTGTGTAATCAAATATGGAATAATAAACTTTTAATATATGTGTCATTGCCTATCAAATAAGATATTTGATCATATTGAGTTTTAAACAAACTTTTCAAAAGTGTCAGTAAGTACCTTAGTCAGTTTGGCTCAATGGATAGAGCATTAGCCTGAGGAGTGAAGGGTCCTGGGTTCAATTCCAGTGCAGAGCATATGCCCTGGTTGCAAGCTCAATCCCCAATGTGGGGCATGCAGGAGGCAGCCTATCAATGATACACTCTCATCACTATTTCTATCTCTCTTTTCCTCTCTCTTCCTCTCTGAAATCAATCTATACTAATAAAAGGGTAGCATGCTAATTAGACCAGAGGTCTTCCAGACATCTTTCTGGATGTCCTTCTGGACAAAGCCATGGTGATGGGGCTAAGGCAGAGGCTGTTAGGGGTGATCAGGCCAGCAGAAGAGAGCAGTTAGGGGCATTCAGGCAGGCAGGCAGGTAAGCAGTTAGGAGCCAGCGGTCCCAGATTGTGAGAGGGATGTCCGAGGGGTCCTGGATTGGAGAGGGTGCAGGCTGAGCCTAGGGACACCCCCCTCTGTGAAGAATTTCATGCACTGGGCCTCGAGTAAAAATATAATTTAAGAAAAGTGTCAGTAGCTGGTGTTTTCTTGTTTTGCCCAAGGTAAATGCCTCAGATCTCATTTTCATTTTGTATTAGACTCTTGCAAAATTGTATGCACAAAAACTGTTAAGACATACATCTTTAACATAGTAAGAGCAAATATCTCACATTAACAAAAAATGCTAGATATAGGAAAGGGCAAAGTTTATAGATCTCCTATTTCTATTGCAAGAGTGAAGAATTGAGGCATTGTGATGATATGGAGTAGGTTTTTTTGGTGTCATTTGAAGAGAAACTAATAACAAATAGAAGAATAGCTGTAGTTCAAAAGAAAGATATAGAAAGAAAGTGGCTACAGGCTTTATGCACTTGAGAGAAGTAATCATTTCTTTTGATTGCTTGACATTCCTGAAGAAAATCTCATGCATACAATTTTATGCTAGTATCTGAGTACCTATTTTAATGATAAAGTAATTTTTAAAGCAATAAGACATCAACACTTAAAAAAACTAGTTTATTTCAATAAAAGTCCATTTCCCAAGATGAAAGGAAAATTTAACTTATTCTTCATATGTTTGCTTTAAAGCTTGTCCTATAAATGTAGGCATATTTTGATACCTAGCTAAATGTGAGGAAATAATATTGATGAGGCAGTAATAACTGTTGTTAGCCCTTAAATAGCATTTGTATTTTCAGAATATGTCTGTCAGGAACAAAGGTGAAAACTGAGACACAAAATTGAAGTGTTAAGTCTAAGACAACCACACATTTAAATGTAACTTTTAATCAAACGAAATACTAAATACTAAGACATATATAAACTATTATAAAACAAAGCACAATGTTGCTGGGTATGGAAAATAAGCTATTACAATCAGTGACCCAAGACTAGATCTAAGTTTTAAAAGTTGCCTCTTCAATGGACACTGTTTATAATTGTTTTACAAATGAGCAAGGTTAAGATCAGAGTTATTTATTGCACTTTGATTTTGCTGTGTTTTGTAATAACTTTCATATGTTTCATAGAAACAGATACCATAGAGCCCTAAAACAGCAACATGTTGGAAATTATTAAAATATTTTATAGAATTCAAGTTTTTAATCTTCTTTTATATTCTAAAGTGTGATAAGGTTTGCCAATTTAAAAAATTAATATGAGCATCTTAAAACATAAAAGTAAATAGACTTGTAGAGTAAACCATCGTGCATATATCATCTAGGTTTATCATCCCACAGGATAAGTGAGATCCAAGCTTCCCCAGCTTTGTTCTTCTTTTTCAAAATTGTGTAGCTCTTTCATTTAAATATTGCTGTAGGTGAACCACATAAACATTGGTATGTTGTTATTGCATTTTTATTCACCACAAATTATGATCTAATTTTATTTTAGATGTCTTATTTAATTCATAGACGATCTATACCTATACCTATACCTATATCTATATCTATATCTATATCTAATCTATATCTATATCTATATCTATATCTATATCTATATCTATATCTATATCATCTATATCTATATCAATATCATCTATATCTCATCTATAAATATAGATACCTCATGGAGATTAATTATTTCAAGTACATTTGAGAAGAATGTGTATTCTTATTCTGAGATAGAGTATTGTACAGATGTCCATTAGGTTTAATTGGTTTATAATTTTGTTCAAGTCTTTTATTTCTTTTTGGTCCTCTATCCAGTTGTTATATCCATCATTTAAATGGTATATTGATGTTTCCAACTCATGGAACCTAGACACTACATATAGCTTTATAATGTACATGTGAGAGAAAAAAAATATCTGAACTGTGATATTATAAAACAGTGGTCTTGGATCCTTACTGTTGTGAGAACAGTTTAGTCATATTTTAAGACACAAGTACTAAAATTGAGAGTAATAATATATATGCTTTTATAGAAATTGACCATGATAATTTTATGTGTGTTGAAATAATACATGAATTTTTATTCTATATATCTTTCATTTTATTTTTCTATTATTGATTTTTATTTTTTAAAAAATAATGGTTTGTGATAGATTAAATAGTTTTCTTCCTACATAGACCACTTGAGAAAAGGTTTAACATTACAATTCTCACCAACAGTAGTATCTCGACAGGCCTTTAATTAAACATCATCAACAACAACCTGCAAAGTTGTATTTGTTTACATTAAAATATGAATGACCTCTATCCACACATATGAGACAATACGTTATGTTCAATAGCTGTAGTCTTCAGTACATGTTATACACATTAGTATCAGTAAACATGTCAGTAGTTTGAGTAAAAACACAGTACCAAAACTTTCCTGATACAGAGTATATTACTCATTCAGATATTCTAATTACACAAGATAGTTAATATTTTATAAGTTATGTACCTCAATAACTACTGGCTAGGTGTACAAATAAAATGTAGTATATTTATTTTATGAAAAGTATATTTATATTATCCATAAATGATTCCTTTCAAGAAGCATTTTTATCTTTTAAATAAATAACTACATTGATATCAAGTCTATTTATATAGATTTCTAAATATATAATTAAAGATTGACCTTTTTTAATGGTGTAACTATATTAAAGAATATGCTAAACTATTGTTTCCAAATTTCAACACTGCAATTTTTTTTTCAGATAAAATCAAATGATTTAGGTTCCAGTTTTAAAGTATGAGATTTACTGCCATATTTTGCAAATCATTTCCTCTATAAAGTATTAAACAGATTGTCCTAAACTATCCCATACACTGGAGACATTCAAGCTTTATAAAAAATCTTAAAATGCTTTAGTTTCAAGCTGATACTGTGTGTGAAGATTTTTATAAATTGAACACTTTTAAAAACTTTCATAAACATTTGTTTTCAATTCTAAAATCTGTTAAGTATTTATATGAAATCCAAGAGAATACTTAAATATTTTCATAATGGAGTTAAGTTTAGGAAAGACACCTTTATCTTTGTACCATCTCTGACAACCTAGGGAAAAGCTAAGATCTGTCACTATAAGTATGTGGGTAGGTAAACAGATCGGTCATAGACAGGACAGATTCGTTTGACAAATTTTCAAATTTGTGTATTTATTCTATCGCACACATCTGTTCTAACTTATATAAGATATGACAATGGCCATGTGGGGAAAAAAAAAATGGATGTCTAGATTCTGATAGGTCAAGAATTAGATGAGAGGTGAAGAAAGTGATGATGTCCAGGACCTTAGAGCGAGATAAAGTGTCAAAAGTTGCTCGCTTTTTGTTTGAATGTGTTTCATTAGGTCATTCGTTTTTATAAAGTTTTTGTTTGTTATAAACCTTAGGAGAGCAGTCAATGGAAATAGAACAAATAAATATTGAGAGAAAAAGATAACTAACAAAACTGGAACATAGTGGAAATTAGGAGTGGGGTAAATTGACACATCCTGAGAAGCAGGAAGGAACACATCCACTATGTGATGGTGCTAGATATAGACATGAGTATGAGTTTGGATGTGTATTGAAGTAAGTTTCCTCATATTGTTTGCTCATATATGATATGAGGTTAATTCTTGAATACATCACTTAAATGATATTGAGATTGGAAGGATATAGTCTGTTTAATGGCATTATCTTCAAAATCTCATACACAAAATTTAAACAGCTTAAAAAACAACTATATGCTAAGTAAGTGAAACCTCCATTCATATGAAACCACACAATTACTTCAGGACATTTGTACTTTATATAAGTTGCCATTCACAAAATGTTTCTTTGGTTTATTAAATAATTTGTTAAGTGTGAAGGAATGAACATTTTAATTTAATAATTGTTTAATATCTCATGACATTTATTCTTATGACATCATCTGAAACTTTAACACTGACATATAAAGAGAAAAATGCAAATTCGTTTCTCATTTCTATTTAAATGTGTGAAATGTAAATATGCTTTGTATTTTTTCTTTACGTTTTTGTCTGCATTTCAATGGTTATTGTTATTCCTTAAGTAATTTTTAATAAATTAGTAAAGTACTTTTAAAAATATTTAATTAGTACATTGTATATACGTTGCCTAATTCTCCAATGTTAATAAAACATGTTCTTCTGTTTTTCCAAAATGTACACCATGCATAGATTTATATAAAATAAAAAGTATCATATGAATTATTTTATTTGGTGAATCTTTATTAATGTTATTTATCACCTTACACATTTTACAATAGAAAAAAACTACATATTTATAGTGGAGAGTAAAATTTTATGCTAATTAACTGGGGTGCTAATCTCAAATGTGGCATCCCACATAACATAGAGAAGCTGATAAGTTATTTGAATCACAGAGCATTGTAATATTTTTACTAACAAGTTGTTACTACCATCAAAGAAGCAATTTATCTCTTCTATAAAATATGAGTATGGGAAGGACAGTTTTACAGTCTTCAGATTATTGAGACTGTATCATTCAACTATCTACCATTTTCTTCCAATTTGCACCATCTATTCAGATAACAACATATCTGATAACACAGAAACAGTGGTTAGGAAAATCAGAAAAAAAAAAAAGCCAAAATTCAAAAGAAACAAGAAAAGGAGGAGGATGCTCACATTTATGTGACTTTTAAAAGTCACAAAGAAAATAGTTATTTTACCAACAAAATGAGTTTATTCAGTAACCAGAGGCCCAGTGCATGACTTTGTGCACCAGTGGGGTCCCTTGGCCTGGCCTACGGAATTGGGCTGAAACCAGTTCTCCAACAGACCCCGAGGGGTCCCGGATTGCAAGAGGGCACAGGCCAGGCTGAGGGACCCCACCAGTGTAAAATTGGAGCTGGGGAGGGATGCAGGAGGTTGGCCAGCCGGGGAGGGACCAGAGGAGGGCTCTAGGGAGTGTCAGGCCCATCTCGCACGATCCTGATCGGTTGGACCCCAGCAGCAAGCTAACCTACCGATCAGACCATATGCCCCCTGGTGGTCAAGGAGGAAATTGTGGAGGAATCTAATGTTCATTAGAGGAGAACAAGAGGAGATTGGGGCCCCACCCCATAACAAAGAAACAGAATTTCTGGAGGATGGAGCCCAGAAATCAGGATTTTAAAAAGATTCCCAGGTGATTCTAATGTGCAGCAAAGGTTGAGAACCACTGTTTTAGATGCTATTGTAAATGGAATTGTTTACTCAATACCCTGTTTAATTTCATTTATTGTTGAGTGCACTCAAACACAATATATTTTCATGTTTATCTTGTACTTAGTAACTTTGATTAATTTGTTTTATTAGTTCTAGTATTTTTGTAGAGTCTTTATAATATACCATATATAGAATCATGTCATATGTAAATAGAGATACTTTCACTTAGTTCTTTCTGTTTAAATGCTTATATTTATTTTTCTTGCTGAATTATTCTAGTTAAAATATTCAGTGCAAGGTTGAAGATCAGGGTTGGAAGTTGTTATTTTTGTTTATTCAAAAGTTTGAAAATTGTTTAATAAATTATTATATTTATAAGTTTTAAAATAGCATTGCAGAGTACAGGTAAGTATACCACAATCTGGGAAGACAGGAAACTGGATACTTTATTAAATAGAAATATTGAAAAGTAGAGTGAGAAGAATATTATTCACTTCTACTAGTAATAACCACAGACAACTGACTAAAACATTTTGATTTATTACTTTAAAATATCTTTTTATTTATATTTTTTTTCATACGATGCTCTTCAAACCTGATGTTATAATAAAAACCCTTACATATGCCATGGAATATTCCTGGAACAAATTATTTGAAATTGCTGTATAATATGCACGTATCTTGGTTTGCTCAACATTTTTTCCAATGGTTGAATCTTGAAGGTTTTATTAAAATATCCATACCCAAAGAAATCTATAGATTCTTTGCAATCACCATTAAAATACCAATGGCATATTTCACACCTACAACAAACTCTCCAAAAATTCATACAAAATAAAAAAAGACCCCGAATAGCGGCAGCAATCCTGAGAAAAAGAAGAACAAAGTTGGAGGGATCTCAATACCAGATATCAAGTTATATTACAAAGCCATTGTTTTTAAAAGTGCCTGGTACAGGCACAAGAGCAGACATATACACCAATGGAATAGAAGAGAGAAACAGAAATCAACCCAAGCCATTATGCTCAATTAATATTTGACAAAGGAGGCAAGAGCATACAATGGAGTTAAGACAGTCTCTTCAATAAATGGTATTGGTAAAGTTGGACAGATACATGCAAAAAAAATGAAACTAGACCACCAACTTTTCTCATTAAACAAAAATAAACTCAAAATTTACAAAGTACTTAAACATAAGACAGGAAACCATAAAAATCCTAGAAGAATTCATAGGCATCAAAATATCAGACATATGTCATAGCAATATCTTTACTGAAATTGTCCTAGGACAATGGAAAGTAAGGAAAGAAAATAAACAAATGGGACTACATCAAAATAAAAAGCTTCTTCATAGCAAAGGAAACCATCAACAAAACAACAAGAAAGCCCACTGCATGTGGGAACATATTTTCCAATGTTATATCTGATAAGGGTTTAATCTCCAAAATTTATATGGAACTTATACAACTTAACAAAAGTAAGATAATCCAATCAAAAACTGGACAAAGGGCCTAAATAGATACTTTTAGAAAGAGGACATACAGAAGGCTAGGGGACATATGAAAACATACTCAACGTCACTAATCATCTGAGAGATGCAAATCAAAACAACAATGTGGTACCATCTCATACATGTCAGAGC
>NW_006299512.1:192348-197509 GCF_000327345.1 Myotis davidii
TGCATCCCTATGTTCATAGCAGCACAATTCACCATAGCTAAGATCTGGAAACAGCCTAAGTGCCCATCAGTAGATGAGTGGATTAAAAACCAAGGGTACATCTACACAATGGAATACTATGCTGCTGTAAAAAAGAAGGAATTCTTACCATTTGCAACAGCATGGATGGAACTGGAGAGTATTATGATAAGGGAAATGAGCCAGTCAAAGAAAGATAAATATCACATGATCTCACTCATTTGTGGGATATAATGAACAACATAAACTGCTGATCAAAAATAGACCCAGAGACAGAGAATTAAGGAACAGACCATCAAACTTCAGAGGGAATGCAGGGGAGGAAAAAAGGGGGAGTAAGAGATCAACCAAAGGACATGTATGCATGCACATAAGCATAACCAATGGACACAGACAGTAGGGGAGTGAGGGCAAGTGCTGGGGGTTGGAAGTGGCCGGGTAGAGGTCAATGGGGGTAAAAGGAGACATATGTAATACATTAAACAATAAAGAATTTAAATTTAAAAAAGGAAATTGGTATTTTAATCTTTTTCCTGATTTTGCGAAAATTCTTTCATTCTTTTACCATTGATCATCATGTTAGTTATGTATTTTTCATAAATGTAATTTATCATATTGAGTAAGTCCTCTTTTATTCCTATTATTCTGAGCTTTTATCATGAAATTATATTAAATTTTTTCAAATGCCTTTTTTGTATCAATTTAGATGATGTGTATTTTTCTTCATTCTAACGGGTATTTTGTATGTATTATATTACGATGTTGAACTACCCTTGCATTTCTGGAATAAATTGTCCTTGGTCATAATATATACTCTTTAATATGCTGTTGAATTTATTTTGCTATGTTTTCTTGAGTCTTATATTTATAAAGTATATTAATCTGAAATTATTTTTTCTGTGATTTTTTTTATCTGTCTTGATATCAGTAAAAGGCTGACCTCAAAGATTTAGCAAGTGTTCCCCCCTTTTATTCATTTATTTTTTGAAGAATTTAAGGATTGTTGTTAATTCATTTTTAAATTTTTAAGATATATGCCAGTGAAGTAATCTGTTTGTGGACTTCTTTATTTTGACATATTGGATTAACTATTAAACTTGTTTACTTCTAATAGGATACGGAAATATTCTATTTGTTCTTGAATGTGTGTTTGCAGATATATATCCAATTAATATAGGTATTTAATGTTTTCAATATATAACTATTTATAGAATTTTCTTATAATCCTTTTTATTTCTGTAAATTTGGTAGTAATATTCCCATTTTCAGTTCTGATTTTTTCCATCTTCTTTATTTTTCCTTTGCCACATTAGCTAAGGTCTATTAATTCTCTTGATCTTTTTAAAGAACCAACTTTTGATATTATTTACTGTTTCAATTTTTTACATTATTTGTTTCATTTCTCTACAGTCTTTATTATTTTCTCCCAACTCCTGGTTTTTGATTTAGTTGGCTCTTCTTTTCTTAATTTCTCAAGATGTAAAATTGGGCTATTAATTTATTATTACTTTTTATGTAGGTATTGACTGTTCTAAATTTACTACTGAATATTACCTTCACTGCATCTCTTATGTTTTGGTATTTTGTGCTTTTATTTTCCTTCGTCTCCAAGCATTTCACTAGTCATTTCTTCTTTGACCCATTCATTGTTTAATGATGTGCTATTTAATTTTCACATATTTATTTATTTTCTAGTTTTCCTCCTGCAATTAATTTCTAGATTTTTTTCACTATTGTCTTAGTAAACACTTTATATAATTTAAATGTTAAAATTTGTTAAGATTTTTATTGTGGCTTAACACATGGTGGTCTATGCTGTAGAACACTTTAAGTGCTTTAAAAGGAATGTAATTCTACTGTTTTTGGTTGGAGGGCTTTATATATGTTTGTTAGGTCTAGTTTACTTATAATATTGTTTAAGCATTTAATTGCCTTACTGTTTTTCTGTCCATTACTGAAAATGAAGTTTTGAAGTTTCCAACTATTATTGTAGAACTATCTATTTCTCACTTAAATTCTTCCAATGTATGCTTCATATATTTTGAGGCTCTATTGTTTTGTGCATACATCTCACAATGATTGTTTACTGAAACTTAAACTCATTGCTTAGTAAGCACACCCTTAGTGACTGTAAATTTTTTATTAGATTTCAACATTCAAAAAATCATTTTTATCAGTTTTGCCAACATAAAATTTACTTCAGTAATGGAAGCAAATCTTAAAACTCCCTTTTCCACCATTTCTGTGATATTACTGAACCAGTGTGTGTGTTTTTTAAATTATGTTTCATTTGATTTTATTTTGTTTTGTTTTTACAATGTAGAACATTGAAATATACTTCCCGTGAGCTCATATATATTATATAAAATTAAAAATGTTACATATCTATTTTAGATAGCTGAATGGTGATCATTTCATATACAGTATAGCTAGAAATATCAAATATGATTTACTTGAAATTAACAGAATGAAATAAATATGAATATTAAAGAAATAAAAGGACATTTCTTTTCACATACCAAGCTGAGTCAGACCTTGGTTCTTTCTAGTAAGTTTTAGCCTTTGACTTCTTCTCTTTATCTAACTTATATTTAAAACTCATAAAAGAAAATAAACATGTTGTTTTGTTTTTTGAAAAAGCTTTTTGGATTTTTATCTCTTTATGAAGAAGTTTCTCTTCATTGCTCCTATATATATTGAATATATTTTCATCAGATCCCTTTCTCATTGTTAGTATGAATTTTTATTGTTTTCTTCATTGAACTTGAGCAGCAATTTTCATCCGGTGTGCCCTAGCATGATTCTTTTAAAACATGCAATACCTGACTATTTAGTCAAGGGCATTGACCTCTTTTTCCTCAGATTGTCAATACAATTTTAAAAATAACAACAGCCAACACAACAATAGCTGTTTGGCATGAACAAAATAAAATTATACCTATTTTTGTCAATATATATATATATATTGCAGAATTTTAGTAATTAGTTTATGTGTGCCATGAGATGAAAAAGTTTGAAAATCACTGAACTAGAGGAAAAGGTCTGCCTGATACTTTATTTAGTAGTCCCTAACGCTAAGGTAGGTGAGCAATAAATTTGTTTGATCAAATGAATGCAAGTAATAAAATAAACCTTAACATTTATTTCACTTCTAGTAGAAACAGTTATTTTCTATTAAGTAGTTGATTTACTGTGTTATTCAAAATAGCTTATTTTCCATGTTTACATGGAAAAAAATGAAATTTTTCTTTGGTGGTTTTTTATAATTCTTCACCATAAGAGTAGTTTTGTGTCTTACCAAGGATTGTGTTCTACAATGACAAAATTTCTTTTTAATTTTCTTATGGTGAGAATTGGTTTCAGAATCATTATAATCATCATAGCTAGCGGTTTGCAAAAGCAGGAGAGGGTCATGATAAGATTAAGCCAAAAGGTGTAAAACCTGTAGAAAGCAAAATAAATTTATGTTTTTTCATAGGTCATAAGGAACTGAGAATGATCAACAGGTTTGTATTACTGTACCTCTCTATTCTTGGTCAGTGGCTTCTTGGTGCAAGGAAACTCCAACATCCATGGGGAACACATTCAGAAAACTTTAGCATATTAAAGCATTAGAAATCAGCTGAACATATAGGTTTAAACTGGGATCCATTGTATAATATCTGTGTGTGTGATGTATGTGTGTGTGTGTGTGTGAACAGTGCATTAAAACAACACAATATTTTATTTATATTAATTCTCAACTTGCACAGCAATTTGGAATGTGTTAAGTATTTTATTATTTTATTTTATTTTATTTTATTAGGTATTACAAATAGTAGTACCTATGTCTCCTTCCCCCTACCCCTTTTTATTTTATATGCCCAGGAACTAGTAGAGACAGTATAACTTTCTCTTTCTAGAGCATAAGACTCATCCTCAGAAGTAGCAAACGCGATGTGCACATGCGAATGGACTCACACCATGTGGAAAATCAAATCTAAACTTGCTCACCCACCTCCTGCTTCTTTTCTCTTTCCATATACTACTCCAGCAGAATGTCATTCTCTTAGTGTAAGCTTCTAGCCAAAATTTTTCATGATGTATTGTGAGGTAAGCAGGTTAACTGCATCACATGGTTTGTCACATTGATTCTATTTCAATGGGTCAAACCCTTTCATGTTTGAAAATATTTTTAAAAACACACACTTAAATACATCATGCCATTTAAAGTTATCTGTTTATGTGCATTGAAAAGAAAGTCAAACACTTTAAATACTATTTCTTATATTCTTTTCTGAAGAAAGCAATTCTAAAGAAGACATTTTAACAAAAATAATGTTTATTCATATTCTCAAAGAACAAAATTAGAACATCAGCATATTTTAAGTAAACTATCAGAGTCTGCATATTTCAAAAACATTAAATGAAAATGACAAATTAAATAAAAAAATCTATGATTTTCAAAGTAAACTTACAATTAAATTTTAGAGGATTCGAAATGATGAAGTTATTTAGAATAACTTGTGCACCTCAAAATGCATTTTTAAAAGGTATTTTAGAAGGAGAAAGGAATTACTTGAGACTAGTTATTTAGATAAGAAAATTAGTAGGAATATAAACTCATTTTTACATATGAGCATCTGCTATTAAATATTTTTTTCTTCCACTTAAATTGTTTTTCTTGACTAGCTCAGGGAATTTCAGTTACAAATGAAAATAGAGATTGTATAAAAGGATAAAATCTATATTCAGCTCTCTAATCAACTAAAGCACATGAACATTTAGTATAAATACACCTATGGAAGCAGTTATCTATATAAGTGAATATGGGAATGCCAGTTTCAAATCATTACATACTACATACTATAATATAAAAAGTAAGATGACAAGCTGGTTTACTGTAACCATTAATAAGAGGTGAATCTCAAGGTACCATTAAAAAAATCTTATGAAATAAATTACCAAAGGTCCTGGAAATTATAATACAAGAGGCCCGGTGCACAAAAATTCGTGCACTCGGGGGAGAGGGGGTCCCTCAGCCTGGCCTGTGCCCTCTCGCAGTCTGGGACCCCTCAGGAGATAACAACCTGCTGGCTTAGGCCTGCTCCCAGGGGGCAGAGGGCAGGCCCAATCCCTAGGTGCAGCCCCTGGTCGGGCTCTC
>NW_006299512.1:198039-205749 GCF_000327345.1 Myotis davidii
TCCTGCTGGCTGAAGCCCCCGGTTTTGTTTAGCTTCTGTATGTGTTACAATGTTGCTTAGAGTGCAGCTGAGAGGCCGGCAAGGCAGGCAGGGAAGCTTGGCTTCCTCGGTCACTGAAGCCAGCAAGCCTCCCTGTTCGCGTCAGCTGCCTGGCTGCCGGCCGCCATCTTGGCTGGCAGTTAATTTGCATATCTCCCTGATTAGCCAATGGGAAGGATAGCGGTCGTACGCTAATTACCATGTTTCTCTTTTATTAGATAGGAGGATATTCCTGAGATCACTTTTTAATGTTTAATATTAGATATTCTGTAGGGGGGCGTTTTTTCCATGTATTAAAACATTTTAACTTTATTGTGATAGTTTTTAGTATAAATATTGATATTAATAGGCATAATTTTTTATGGCTTTTAAATTTTATTTTCTGATGAAAGAACCAACATATGAATATATAATGATGGAATAGAATTTAAATAAGCATATGTTGCAAAATGTCTCTTATCTTGTCAGGCTTTTTCCATGCCTTATGCCTTATATTATCTATAATATATTTTTGTGTTAATTTAATTTGTTTAAACACTATAAATACAATATTAAAAATTATTTTCAAGCATATTCACAATATTCAAGATTTGTATGATGAATATTGTTTAAATCATTATACGTTTTCAAAAAAATATCAAGGACAAATAAAGGAGAGCAGCATTTACTAATCTACCACTATTAGCTAGGCACTTGCCTAAAACTTTGTATATTTTTCATTTGATATTTTGTTCATTCACATGAAATAAATATTATAATTTCTATTTTATGTAATTAAAAGTACAGTCTCTGAGATAATCAACTTGCTTAAATATAAAAGGAAGTAGAAAGGAAAACACAAACAGATATCTGACTAATTTCATTTGTTGTTCACCAATTAACCAATAAAATGTAAACCTTTGCATACATTTAAAACATCTACTTAGTTAGGTCCTCTGAGATGGTAAGCAATTAACCATTTGTTGATCAAAATATTTATTTTAAAATTAAGGTATTTAGTTTATGGAAATGTCATGTATTTTACAACTTACATCATCCACTAATTTCAATTGATCTTTTCACGAATATGACCAAAATAGCAAAGTTTTAGTTCATTCTAATTTATTTATTTTCATTACATAAAATAATATGTTCTATAATGGTTTTATGTATTTGAATTCTTGAAAAATGTAATACTTAAGCTTATCAAGGCAGCTGGCCTTATTTTTATTATAATATTATTTCCTAGATTGGAATTTTTGAAATTCTTGCCACATCAAATATCATATGCCATCTATCAGCATGATGTGTGAAATGTAAAGATGACATTAAAGTTGTACTACGTTGACAGTTTTTTTCTGTTTAAATGTGTAGCATTTATTTTCAGAGGGAATTTATTTCGATTTCTTTTAGCACTATCTTTTGGAAAGTAATTTATTATGTTTGATCTACATTGTTCATTATTTAAGATTTTTGCTGATATTGCTTTGACACCTAATGCAAAAATTTAACAAAACTGAAACATTTTGCTGTATCTCATATTCTAATTTAATCTCATGTTGTCATATTTCATATTTCATGGAGTAGTTTTCTCTAGTGGCTTTAAATATAACAAAGTTGAAAGTGAAAACGTTTAAAATTTTATTTATCTTTTATTATTATACCTATCTCATCTTCTTGAATGTTGAAATCATAAGCATCAAGACTCTAATTAAATGTGCTCCTAATATACCACACCTAGAGTGTATGCATTTTAATACACAAAACATACAGTTGTTGTTATTGAAAGAAACTCAGTTTAATAGAAAATGCATCTCCATCATTAGCGACCTAATTAGATATTTATGCATTAAAATTTACACGATTATTACAAGTATGCTAAATAAAGCCTGAATTTTTACAAATCTTGTATAAAATCAGAGAATTGGAACTATTAAAGAAATCTATCACCACAGCCTTCGAAAGTTAGATTTGTGAGGCCATTCGTAGTGCTTTTTTATTTTTATTATTGGTTTGAGAGAGAAACATCAGTTTCTTTTCCCACTTATTTCGGCATTCATTGGTTGATTCTTTGTAGGTGTCCTGACCAGGGATGAATGAAACCAATAACCTTGGCTCATAGGGTCAAATTTCTAACCAACTGAGCTACTCAGCCAGGGCCATTCAACACTGAATTTGCTATATTCTCTATTGAGTAAAGAAATAGCAAATCTCTAACATATTTTTCTAACAGATCTTTAGTATTATATTTTGATAGTTTTGGCAAATGTGTATACTCTTGTATTCCACGACTCTATAAAAATACAGAATATTTGTCACCATTAGAGTTCAATTCTCACTCAAACCCCAATCATTACAATATAGTCTCAATTATACCTTCAAATACTGGAAGTATGATTAGAAACACTGGTAGGAGATATATTTTGCAAAATTATGTGACATTTACTCTGCAAAACATTTTTCTCCTTTTATGCATTGTCTATGGTTCAAGAAATGATGGAACACCCAGAAATGCAGCTAACACACCGTAAAACTTGTTTTAATTTGAATCTGCCCTGACTAATGAGCTGTAGATATCCATTTTTTCTTCCTTTAATATATTTTCATATGTTTGTGCAGATATATCAGCCAACAGTTTTTACTGATTTGAAGACTACAAACAGAACACTATGCTAAATATATTCATTTTTCCTTACTCATTCATCCCTCAAGCTTTCAGTATCTACAGTGCTTCAGTCACATTGTAATGTCTGAGCTTATCTCGGTTATCTGTCTTTGAGAAGCTTGCAATGTGGAAGTGGGGACATTATCAGTACAATGTAGTATGAGCTAGATTACAGAGCGGTACAGAGGGTAGCTCATAGAGAACTCAGTCAGACTATAACAGGAAACACTGAGAAAGAGAAATGAGAATTAAATATTTTTAAAAGTTTAAACGTTTTTAAGGGAAGAAAGTAAGGAGGACAGTGTCTTTGTTTCTGTGCTTTTTATTTTATTTTATTGTATTATTTTATTTTATTTTATTTTATACAATAACATGGGGAAATAGTTTTATTTTATTTTATTTTATTTTATTTTATTTTATTTTTATCCTTACCTATGGATATTTTTTTCATTGCTTTCAGAGAGAGGGAAAGGAGGTAGGGAGGGAGACAGATAGAGAGAAAAGCATCTAGGCAAGAGAGACACGTTGACTGGTTGCCTCCTGCAAACACCCCAACTGAGGACCTGGAGTGAACCCATAACCCAGGTACATGACCCCGACTGAGAATGAAACCCTCACCCCTAAGAGGGCAGCCAGCGTTTCACTGAGCACCACTGACCAGGGCTTCTGTGCGCTTTAAAGATGTGCAGAAACTCCAATTTGTTAAATTTCAAATCTCCAAAAGCTAGTTTAACTAAGTAAATGACATGGTAAGAAACAAACAAACAACAACAAAAACAATAAGTCATATTTTTTAACCAAATTTATCTATATCATATTCTTTTTGGAATAGAAAATACCATAGAGTTATACCAGTTTTTATGAGTACTTGTCAGATAATACTGTATTCTGATGAAATATTAGAGAACTTTCTTTCATTTCTATTTCCCTAGATCCCAAAGCATAACATACTTTAAGAACTCATCTGATAAAACAGAAGTACAGCTGAATTGGATTAAGTTAATACCTGCATTTTTTTTCAATTTTAGTAGAATTTGGCAATTTTTATTAATTTATGTACTGGAAAAATATTTTACAAGCATCTATTTTGATAAATGTACTTATTTACATAATATCTCATTTCTCCTTCTCCAGTGTTCTATTTCTCATAAACAATTGTTATACACAGTGATGTTTAAGAATAAAGTCTAATATTAGATAAAAACAATGTAAAGTTGTTGAAATTGATCTATTTATTCAAAATTGAATAAAATGTAAGAGTCAACTAGGTATACATTCCTTTCTTCCTATGTTTCTACTTAAGTATGTATGTATCTATCTTATCTCTTTATTTTTTCATTTCCAAGACATGAAGGTTAAAGTTATACTTTTGTGATAGTGATAATTAGTAACATTTTTCTGCACTTCAGTTTTCCTTTAAACTATGAAACACTGACATTCCATTACCCTAATAGATAATAAATGCATTCTTTTAAAAAAATGAATTACTAAAAATATGCAGACCTTAGTTTTATTACTAATGCTGAATTTTCCCACTCTTAACTGTATCTTCTGCATACTTAACCACTACCATCTTTTTAAACATGGATATACTTGAGGCCTGCAGGGATCAAGCCAAAACCCACAGTCCAACACTGCCTGCAGCTCCTACCTGCCACTACCGCTCATCCCAACCTCACTGTTCTGTCATGGACTCATGCCCAAGCGAGTCTCACACTGCTACAGCAGCACTCACCAGCCATGAGCCCTGGGTCTGGCACCCTCCCAAAGGGAGTGGCCTGCGGGATTGGGCTTAAACCAGCTCTCCAATAACCCCCGAGGGGTCCCCTATTGCGATAGGGCACAGACCAGGCTAAGGAACCCCACTGCTGCACATGATCGGGCCAGGGAGTGACTGTGGGAGGGCTCCAGGGTATCTCCCGCCCATCTCACTCAGTCCAGATTCGTAGGATTCCAGCAGTAAGCTACCCTACAGGTCAGAGCATCTGTCCCCCCCTGGTGGTCAGTGCACATATGGCAACTGGTGACCAGTTGACTGTCTCTCTGGTGGTCAGTGCACCTCATAGTGAGTGGTTGAGCAACCTTAGCATATCATTAGCATATTACGCTTTGATTGGTTGTTCGATTGTTCTGCTGTTCAGTCTATTTGCATATTACTCTTTTATTATATAGGATTACTCAGAAAGACTACTGCTCAGCATGAGTTAGGGCAAAGTGTCTGCTAGTCAGGGGTCTTGAATATACTTTCACAGAGAGTTAGTCTGATTTTTCAGTTTAAATGTCTTGGTTGGTATATAGCTTATTTGGTATATCAATAAATCATGTTTAACTTTTGAAATTTGTTATTATTTCATTTGCATGAACTTGAAATAACAGCAGTTGACTTATTATATATGTGACTTTCTTTTAGAATGCTGAACATTAAATTATCTTTATGAGAGAGTACATTCAACATACAAATTCTAAGTTTGGTATTTTACAGTAAGATAATGAAATAGGAAAAAGAATATAGACTTTTAAGAAATATTTTCTACATAGTATTTGTATTATTATGTATGGAGGAGCCATAACACCTAAGCATTTTCTCCGTCAATCTAAAAACAATGAGAGAGCTAAGAAAAATGCATAAAGAAAAGGGTAAGTTGTATAAGCTTGTATTCTTAGAACTATTTTATAAAATTATTTAAAAAATAAAAATACTAAGAAATATTTCTAGTAAGCTGCATTGTGAAATACTTAATTTTGTGGATTTTGACACTATGCCAGTATAGTAATAGTTAAGAAAACTATCAAGTCTGCTTATAAGTAGAATAGATATTCAATATAAGTTCTAGAAATTTTTCTCTGCTTGTCACACTGATTTTAAAACAAACTATGTATGTGTGTATAAACAAGGGTACATTTTTCATCTATACTACATATAAGTGTGTATGTTTCTGTGCATTTTATCACTCACATTCAATTTTATAGCAGTTATAAAGGATTATTTGTAATATAGCAGATGCCGAAAGCAAGAAACCTGACATGAGGAGTTGTATTTCTACTTAGAATATTATCCACAAGACAATTCTGCTGCCATAAGGAGAAAATAAGGAGAAAAGGGCAGATTATGTTCAAAATAGTATTTTTTAGTCTATCAGAAAGCTAAAGTCACAGGCATACAATTAAACTGAATTCCAAAGTGTGATGGTCATTATAAGAGAGAAAAGATATGTGAACAATTTCACGATTGGATGAACTCAGAAAGAAGAGAAAAGGTGCAATCACCCAGGTGGATAAAAAAGTATATCAGCTAATATTTAAATTTAAATATTTAATAAATTCCTAAAGGTCCAACATAAATTTTGTGACATTTTGAAATTGCTAAGACCCTCCACCCCAGAGAAAAGAGATGTTAGCAGCTCCTCATCAGTCTTTTCCTTGGGCCTTCACTTGGAGCTTAGAAAGATTAGAAGAAGATACAGGAGAGAGGACCTTAAGTGGTGTAGGAATACAATGATTAGCTGCCAGCTGTGGGGACATGAGCAAAATTCTACTTCTTCTGTAATTCCTACATTATATGTAGCAAAATCTTTAATGTGCTAAGATAGGGATGACAAACCCCCCAATCTCCAGTGTCTACATGAAAACTTATTTCTTCTGAGAAACAAGTTCAAACAAACAAAGTAGGTGGAAATTCCCTTCAGGTAAAAATCTTACAACACAAAATAGATATTTGCTACTGTGGGAGGAGAGATGGCATTCTCCTGCATAATCTGGCAGATAGAGAAGGTATTGCCTCCCACAGAAGAAATAAGAATGTGAAGAAGGCTTTATCCTCTTGAAGCACAAAAGCCAGACTAAGCTTGATGTCTGACAAGGAAAACAGAATATTATAAGTATCAAGCATCCGTAGACTATCAAAGGACACATATAGTAATTAAAAAGATCATGGATGAGAATGCTCAAAAATTAAATAATGGGAAAAAAAAACACAAGAGAAAGAAAACAAAGCTAGATCCAAGGTATTTAGAAAAGATAAACACAGAAATAAAAAATGCATCTAGATAATATCATAAACTGTAGATAAACGGACATAAAGAGAAAATCCTCAATGGAATAAGAATCATAAAATAAGCAAAAACAAAACAGTTACAACAGTCTTCTCTTCAGAAAACATGTAAGCCCACAACAGGAGTAGTAATTTGAAAGTAATGAAAAGAAAAAAGAAAAAAAACCCATACAAACCAAAATTGTATACTCTATTAAGATAGTTTCCATTGGAAAAGAAAAATAAAGAAGCTTTTAAAAACAAACTGAAGCTGTGATAATTTATGTCCTGCAAAAAGTTAAAAGAACTTTTAAAGAAAATTACTCTAGTTGATAGAATATGATAACAGATGGAAATCTACATGTTTGAGGAACAAAAAAGAACATGGAAATAATAAAACTTTAGGTAAATGCAAAATTCTTTTTAAAAAATAAATTTGAAATATAATTGAGAGAAATAATGCATTGTAGAATGGAAAACATAAATAAAATGTTTATTTCTATTTATTACTGTAAAAAAAGCACAACTACATTTGTACTAAGGACAAGAGGAAAAAAATGGAAGTATATTATTGTAAGACTTATAATAGACATGGTAAAATATTATTGAAAGATAAGCTATAAAAAGTTATGTATGGAGAGAAACTAAGATGGCGGCATAGATAAACACCGGGAAATTGCTGCCTCTCAAAACAATTGAATAATACCTCAAAAACACAATACGGACATCATCCAGAACCACAGGAAGCCTGGCTGACTGTAAATTCTACAACTAAAAGGAAAGAAAAGCACACTGAGAGCAAGAGAAGCTGCAGAAGAGAAGCGCAGAGGTACAGGGCTCGCGCGCGCGGAAAGGGTCTGGCACCTGAGGACGCGGCTGTCTTTTTGAATCCAGAGGGAGTCACAAGCTCCCGACGGCTCTGAACTCCGGTTCCGGGAAGTCTCTGGGGACCCAGGACTCATGCAGGGAGAAACTGGACTGTCTGGCAGCAGGCGAT
>NW_006299512.1:207438-219952 GCF_000327345.1 Myotis davidii
TTATGTATGTATAGAATAATTGTTGGAGAAACCTACACACACACACACACACACACACACACACTCAAATCTATCATATAAACCAATTGTATAGATAAATGATACTGTGTAAAAAAAAAACTGAAATAATCCTAAATAAGTCATTAAAATTAAAAAAAAATAAGAAAGAACAGATAGAGCCCATAAAACTACTGCAATATAGATCAATAATTATGTCAATTCAATTTGGCTAATCACCCTTATTAAAGTTGTTGTGTTGCTGGTAAAAAGTAAGTTCTTTTCAGTGACATGAGAAAATAATTTCAAAGGCACACTCTTGAAGAAGTTTAAACATGAGGGCCAGAATTAAGGGGAACTGCATGTATCTGTCCAATTTCCCCAATACCATTTATTGAAAAGATTGTCTTGCCTCCATTGTCAAATATTAATTGACTGTAATGGCGTGGGTCAGTTTCTGGGGTCTCTGGTTCTGCTCCATTCATCTAGATGCCTGTTCTTGTGTCAGTACCACGCTGTATTAATTCTAGTGACTTTGTGGCATAATTTGATATCTGGTATTGTGATCCCTTAAACTTTATTCTTTCTCAAGATTGCTGCAGCTATTCAAGGTCTTTTTTTGGTTCCATATAAATTTTTGGAGTACATGTTCTAGATCTGTGAAATATGTCATTAGCATTTTGATAGCCATTGCATTAAATCTATAGATTGCTTTGGATAGTATAGACATTTAAATGACATTAATTCTACCAATCTATGAACACAGTATATTCTTCAACTTGTTTATATATTGTTCTGTCTCTTTTTTCAATAATCTGTAAAGTTTTCCAAGTATGTCTTTTACCTGCATGGTTAAGTTTATTCCTAAATATCTTAATTTTTTGGTGGCTATAGAAAATGGGATTATTTGTTTATTTTTTCTTTCTGAGAGTTCATTATTGGTGAATCAAAATGCCACCAATTTCCGGGTATTAATTTTGTATCCTACTACATTGCCAAATTCATTTATTAAATCTAATAGTTTTTGGTGGAGTCTTTAGGGTTTTTTACACACTATTATGTCTTCTGTGAATAATGAGAATTTTACTTCTTCCTTTCCAAATTGTGTACCTTTTACTAATATTTTTTTCTTTTTGCCTGATTTGCTGTGGTTAGGACTTCCAGTACTATGTCGAATAAGACTGGTGAAAGAGGACATCTCTGTCTTATTCCCATTCTTAGGGGAAATGGTTTTAGTTTTTGCCTATTGAGTATGATGTTGGCTACAGGTTTGTCATACATGGTCTTTATTATGTTGAGGTATGATCCCTCTATTCCCACTTTTCTGAGAGTTTGGGTTGAATGCTTTTTCTGTAATTACTGATATGATCATGTATTTTTGTCTTTCAATTTGTTTATGTGATGTATCATATTTACTGATTTAAAATAACATACCAGTCTTGCATCTCTAGAATAAATCAAACTTGGTCACGGAGTATGATCTTTTTAATATACCAGAGGCCCAGTGCACGAAATTTGTGCACTTGGGTGGGGGAGTCTCTCAGCCTGGCCTGCGCACTCTCGCAGTCCAGGAGCCCTGGGGGGATGTTCAATGGATGGCTTAGTGTACCTAAGCCAGTGATGGCGAACCTATGACACACGTGTCAGAGGTGACACACGAACTAATTTTTTTGGTTGATTTTTCTTTGTTAAATGGCATTTAAATATATAAAATAAATGTCAAAAATATAAGTCTTTGTTTTACTATGGTTGCAAATATCAAAAAATTTCTATATGTGACATGGCATCAGAGTTAAGTTAGGGTTTTTCAAAATGCTGACATGCCGAGCTCAAAAGGTTTGCCATCACTGGCCTAAGCCATCAGTCAGACAACCTTAACATTGCCACAAAGACGGGAGAGGGTCCCACCACTGTTGCTGTGCTCACCAGTCATGAGCCAGGCTTCTGGCTCAGCAGTGCTCCCCCTGTGGGAGCACACTGACCACCAGGGGGCAGCATATTGGCCTTTTATTATGTCGGATACACTGTGAGGGTCTGGATTTGTAGGGAGGAGAGGCATACCTGGCCCCAGTGGAGGGGGCCCAGCAGGGGCCAGCTGTTGTCCCTGGGTACCTCGGGGGCACTGACAGGTGGTCGCCCCTAGTGGTGGGGAAGAGATAGGGAGTTAGAGGTGCGGACTGCAGCTACCCACAAGGCTGGGTCTTCTCCCCATCCGTCCAGCCTCCCTGTTGTCCCAGGGGTGCGGGGGCTGGGATCGGGTGTCCATGCAGGGGGATTGGAAGAGTTCTTGGTGGCCACTTCCCCTTCCTTCCTTACAGTCCGGGCTCCTGTCAGGCACTCTCCTCAGACCCCCGGGAACCTGGCTCCTACCGACCGCCCCCTGCTGCACGCACAGCCTCCTGCTGGTCTGTCAATAAGCAGACTGGTCGTTACTGGGTCACCGTAATGGACAATTAGCATATTACCTCTTTATATGTATAGATTGATTGATAGGATTTGCTAATATTTTATTTAGGATTTTAGCATCATTTTTTATCGGGGATTTTGCCCTGTAATTCCTTTTTTTCTTTTTTTGTGTGGAGTCTTTATCTGGTTTTGTAATTAGGATAATGCTGGCCTCATAAAAAGAGCTTGGAAGTGTTCCTCTTGGATTTTTCTGGAACAGTTTTAGGAGGATAGGTATTAGTTCTCCTTTGAATGTTTGGTAAAACTCCCCTGTAAAGCTGACCAGACCAGGGCTTTTGTTTGTTGGTAGTTTTTTGATTACTGCTTCTATTATATCAGTTGTTACTGGTCTATTCAGGTTTTCTGATTTTTCCTGATTCCATTTTGGAACATAGTATTTTTCAAGGAATTTGTCTATTTCGTCCACATTGTCGAGCTTGTTGTTATATAATTGTTCATAGTAACTTTTTTTACTATTATATGTATTTATTTGGTGTCAGTTATTAGTTCACCACTTTTGTTTCTGATTTTATTTTTTGGGTCCTCTTTGTTTTTGATGAGTTTGGCTAAAGGTTCATCAATCTTGTTTATCTTTTCAAAGAACCCTATACTATACACAAGAATAAACTCACATTGCATAAAAGACTTAAACGTAAGTTATGAAACCATAAAAATCCTAGAAGAAACTATAGGCTGCAAAATCTCAGACATCACTTGTAGCAATATGTTTGCAGACACATATTGCAAGGTAAGGTTAACTAGGGCAAGGTAAACTAAGGAGAAAATAAACTAATGGAACAATGGGACTACAACAAAATAAAAAAATAATTCTGCACAGCAAAAGAAACCGCTATCACCCAGCTGCCATGGCTCACTGGTTGAGCATCACAGCATGAACCAGGAGGTCACCAGTTTGATTCTCAGTCAGGGCACGTGTCTGGATTGTGGGCTCAGTCCCTAGTGTGGGGCGTGCAGAGGAAGCTGATCAATGATCCTCTCTCATCATTGAAGTTTCCATCTTTCTCTGCCTCTCCTTCCCTCTCTGAAATGAAAATAAATAAATAAATAAATAAATAAACCACTATCAAAATGAAAAGGGAACCCACTGTATGGGAAAACATATTTGACAATGATACATCTGATAGAGATAATATCCAAGATATAAAAAGCACTCATACAACTCAACAAAAGGAAGACAAACAATAAAATTTAAAAATGGGCAGAACACCTAATTAAATGTTTCTCCAAAGAGGACATACAAATGGCCAAAAGATGTACGAAAAAATGCTCCAAATCATGATCAGCAGAGAAATACAACTAAAAATGACACTGAGATATAGCCTCAAAACTTCAGAATAGCTACCACCAACAAATCAACAAATGACATGTGTTGATGAGAACATGGAGAAAAGGGAACTCTAGTTCATTGTCGTTGAAATGCTACAGACTAGTGCAGCCAATATGAAAAACATTATGAAGTTTCCTCAAAAAAATTAAATATGGAACTTCTGTTGATTGGGCATCGTCCATGAACCTAAAGTTTGCCAGTTTGATTCCTCATCAGGGCACATGTCTGCTATGCAGGCTTAATCACCAGTAGGGGGTATGCAGGAGGCAGCCAATTGATGACTCACTTTCACATTGATATTTCCCTAACTCCCTCTCCCTTCCTCTTTCTCAAAAAAAAGTATTTTTAAAAGTACATATCAAAATGTCTACTCAACAGTGATTATAAATCAACTATGAATTATAAAAAAAATCATTCTTTAAGCTTTTTAAACATTTTCCAAATGTTTTACAATGGGTATATATTACTTTAGCCATTAGAAAAGAAACATTATATATTCCTCTCTGAATGGAGTTTCAAATTTTTCTGAGATTATATACATACATTTCCTTTTTAATTCATTCTTTCTTTTATTAAAAAAATATATTTTATTGATTTCTTACAGAGAGGAAGGGAGAGGGATAATTAGAAACATCGATGAGAGAGAAAAATCGATCAGCTGCATCCTGCACATCCCCTACGGGGGATGCACTCAAAACCAAGGTACATGCCCTTGACCTGAATCGAACCAGGGACCCTTCAGTCTGAAGGCCAATGCTCTATCCACTGAGCCAAACCTGTCAGGGCATTCTTTCTTGATCTGCTCCCTAGAAAATCTGCTGGTACCTCTGCTGCCTCACTTTGTCCCCAGGACTGGTCCCCACTAGACAAGAAGCCTATCAGTCTAATGGTATCAGTGCTCTCTCCCCAGAGTTCACAGTGTATAGCTCCACTTTGGGGACATAGGGCATCTCTGCGATGTGCTGGAATGGGCACTGCCTTTACAAGGAGAGTGGGGATGCTTGATCAGCATCGTGAATGTATTTCATGATCAGGAATGGCAAAAGTTCAAATAAAAACAATAATTTTATTATTTAAAAGGGATTATACCAAGAAATGATGAAGGCCAAAAACAGAAAAATGAAAATAATAAACACAAAACTCGCCCAAATCCCTAAAGTAATAAAAAGATCAAAAAAGAAACTACGCCATGGAGAACATAAAAACAAGATAAGAACAGAAAAGAAAATGGAGATATCAAGGAGTGCGGGGGAATGATTTTTTCCCTTGGGACAGCGTGGGCCCTTTCCCCAGAAGGCCCTGGAGTTGGTCCCTTCACAGGCAGTTCCTCTTCTGAAGCAGGACCCTGCACGGGTCCCAGGGAGGGTTCTTCCTGTGCTGCGGTCACCTCAGTCCTGTCCTCAGCTGGCCCTGGCTCTGCCGCTGCAGCCGGGGAGGTGGCTGGAGCTGACAAGGGCTCTGAAGGGTCACACGCCTCCTGCTCAGCCTCTGGCCCCTCAGGTTGGACTCTCGGTGTTCCAAGAAGCACCTCACCTAACCCCTGGGCTGGTGCTGGAGTTGTAAGAGGAGAAAAAGTCACCCCCATGCCTGGATTCCCTTGTGCCCCCCAGACACAGCACACAGCTAGAGCCCAGGATCCACCGCTGGACGTCCTCCCTGCCCAAAGTCCAGCAGCTGGGTGGTCTGAGGCCAGTCTCTGCTCCTGGCCAGCCTCCGGGGTGCTCCCTGTGTGTCTGGCAACAATCCCTCCCCATGAGCTCACATGGACCTCCCCACCCATCCCACCACAACCATCCCACCTTCTCACCCTTCTGAGACTCCAGGACTTGTCGTCTGCTGCCATGACCATAGCCCCAGCACTGCAGGGCCAGGCTGACAATGGCCATCTGCCTGTGGAGACGGAGCTGCTTTGAGGTTGGAGGCCTGTGGGGCCTGGGTGGCTCTGCTGGAGGAGGCCTTCTCCCTGCCCCCCTGGGCCCTGGGTCCCCAGACGCCCAGGTGGCCACACTCACTTCAGGCCTGCTTTGGCCTGAGGTGGTGTGGCTCACCGGCCCCACCCTGCTGGGCGTGGGGCGGGGGTCTTCACGGAACAGCTGCTGCGCCTTTTGGACCAGCTGAGACCTCTTCTTGGCCTGGCTGGAGGTCTGCAATGACAGTGAGCGGCAGCCGACCGGGAGCCCTGTTCTGGAGAGACCCTCCCCACATGAACATTCCTTTCACCCCCCATCCCCCAAACACTCGCGAGGGGACCTAGGGCTGCTCAGTTGGGACCAGAGGGGTGGCCTGGCCCAAACCAAACCTCCCTGTGTTACCTCTGGATCCCGAAGGGAAAAGGGCCACAGGCGTCCTCGCCTCTGAGTGCGGATCCAGCAGCGACCACGACTAAACACACTCTCATCGCTGTCTCTCTTGAGGCATTGGCCTTCGGACAAGGGGAGACAACAGGAAAACATGGTGTCTTCTCCAATGTCTCTATCCGAGTGAGATGGGAGGGGCAGGGACAGAATGTGGCTGTCTGGTTACCTGGGTTCCAGGCTCAGTTGGGCTCCATTGTCAGCACGTGAGGTATGAGTTGAACCTGCAGTCCTTTGGGGCACAGGATGCTGCTCCAACCAACTGAGCCATATCATCCAGGGGTAGAGTATGCATTTGTAATCATGTTTGAACATGTGATAAAGAACACGAATATCCACACCCATAACATCATTGTCTATACTGCTCAAAGAATGTACAACAAATTATAACATATAATTAAACACATATAATATAAAAGTGTGAGGTGTTTTTTTTGCAATAGTTACATTGGGGCATCCATATTTTTACTAATAACATAAATCGCTAGCTGATTTCTTTCTACTGTCTAAACCAATGATGGCAAACCTATGACATGTGTGTCAGAGGTAACACAGGAACTCATTTTTTGGTTTATTTTCTTTGCTGAATGGCATTTAAATATATAAAATAAATACCAAAAATATAAATCTTTGTTTTACTATGGTTGCAAATATCAAAAAATTTCTATATGTGACACCAGAGTTAAGTTAGGGTTAATCAAAATGCTGACATGCCAAGCTCAAATGTTTTGCCATCACTGGTCTAAACAGAGGGTGTCGATGAAGTGATCCATTTGAAAGGACAACAAGTGAACAGAAAAATAGGTAATTTTTACAAATAGGACAATTTCTTTATAAAATCACTGTTAACAATATATAAAATGTTAAAGGGGAAAAATTTGGGCCTTGACAATCAAAGAAATGCAAATTAGATCACTTATTTCCATATGTCACATTTTCAAAATGATATTTGAATAAACAAAGAAAAAGCAGATAAACAACCCATTTCAGTATTGCTAGTCCTATACAATAAAAGCATAATATGCAAATCGTTGAACAGCTGAACTGTGGAATAACCATCCAGGCGACCATCGGGGAACACGCTATGACACCCACTGGCACCAGGCCAGCCAAGGTGGGTGCAATGTGATTCATTCGTCACGAGTCCGGTCATCACCCCATGATCACCCTGCAGAAGGATGTCCAGGCCACTGGCCGGTGGGGTGATCAATTGAGAAGCTCCCTGATCACCCCAAAGAGGAAGGCCCACACCACTGACTTTCGGTCTGCAGCAGGTGAGTGGGACCTCTCTCTGCAAGGGAAGCCAGGGTCCTGGATGCCACAGCCAGAAAGAAACCTGGGCCTCGGGTGCCGGTGCCAGCAGCAGGGGGAAAGGAGGAGTACTCTTGCATGAATTTTGTGCACCGGGCCTCTAGTAAGAGTATAATTTGGTTATTTAGAAAGTCAGTTTAGGAAGACAATTGCAGGGCTCATTTATAATACAAACTCAATTTTCTAAAAACTTTCCTCTTATTAGAAAATCTGGTCTGGCCAGTGTGGCTCCTCAATGGATGAACATCAACCTAGGAACCAGGAGGTCATGGTTCAATTTCTGGTCAAAGCTCATGACCAGGTTGTGCACTTGAGCCCAAATAGGGACTGTGCAGGAGGCAGCTAACCAATGATCCTCTCTCATCTTTGATATTTCTATCTTTCTTTCCTTCCTCCTCCATCTCGGAAATCAATAACAATATATTACAAAAAAACAAAAAGAAAGAACAACTCTGAGCCCTGACCAGTGTGGTTCAGTTGGTTGAGCGTTGTCCTATCCACCAGAAGGTCACCAGTTCAAATCCCTGTCAGGGCACATACCCAGATTACGGGTTCAATCCCCAGGCAGAATGTGTATGGGAGGCAATGATCTATGTTTCTCTCTCCCTCTCCCTTCCTGACTCTCTAAAAAATTAATAAAAACATTAAAAAATAACAACCAAAAGCAATTCTGTTATCAGAAAGCAAATGGGTAAAAAAGATGTTAAGAAATAGAAATTTTCAGACTTTTTAGTTCATAACCACTTTTTCCCAGGCAAACTATATTTTTTTTATAATATAGTGTAACAAACAGTTATTTTCATCCAGGCCTATCAATAATAAATGTATTTTTACATTTATCCTTTTTTTTTTTGCTTGAGAAAATCCAGAATATTAAAACAGTTTTTTTTTAATCAAAACTTATTTTTTTCTCACCATCACCAGTATTATAATTGCCAAAAAAGCTACCCATTATTCAAATCTCAACAGCCCTTATTCCATCTGTATACATAAAAGCCTAATATGCTAAGTTTCCCTCTTCCCATCTGACCAGTCACTATGATGTGCACTGACCACCAGGGGGCAGACACTCAATGTAGGAGCTGCGGAGCTGCATTGACTTGGTAGTGGCAGTTCTTGGGTGATACACCCCGAAACCAGAGAGGAGGGAGCCTGATTCCTTGCAGGGTCACTCGATTCCACCTTTGGCCGTGGGTCATGTTGTTGCTGAGGCACTGTTGGCCCCAATCTGGTTTACTGCACACTTGCCTTTGAGTTCTACACCCTGTACAACAGAAACTTTGCAGAGTGCCCTCTTGCACTCTGGGATCCTTTAGGGATGTCAGAGAACTTATTTTGGCCAGATCCCCACAGCCCAGGCCGAGGGAACCCCCTGCTGGAGGGACCCTGCTCACTCCACAGACGCTGGGGAGGGACCTTAGGAGGTTGGCTCCAGGGTGTGTCCGGCCCATCTTGCCCAGTCCTGCCCCGCTGGCCACCTTCTAATTAATTCCCTTCCAATGTGCACAAATGCGTGCACCAGGTCACTAGTATTATTATCATACCCACTATGTATTGTGGGGCTAGTAGTTTTTTTGACAATGTGAGTTTCTTCTGATTACTATATCTAAGCGATGCTGGGCTATAAGAAATGTGTGAAATAGCATGGCCAGTATTGCTCAGTGGTTGAGCATTGACCTATGAATCAGGAGTTCACGGTTCAAATGCTGGTCAGAGTACATGCCAGGGTTGCAGGTTTGGTTCCCAACAGGGAATATGCAGAAGGCAGCAAACAGATTATTCTTTCTCGTCATTGACCTTTCAATCTCTCTCTCTCTCCCTCTTCCTTCCACTCTGAAATCAATCTGTGAATACATATATATTGTGTAAAATATATAGTACACAGCAACCAATTTCTGTCCACTTTATTATGAAAATTTGTTGTGTAGTAGAAAGCCCATACTGAAATTTTTTATTTGGATTCAGTGGTTCCATTTTTTTTAATCCTACCCTGAGAGTATGTTTTTCATTGATTCTAGAGCAAGAAAAAGGGGAAGGGAGAGAGAGAGAAATGCTGATGTGAGAGAGAAAAATTCTCCCTAAGAGAGGAATTAAATCTGCAACTGGGTAAGTGCTGTGACCAGCAACTGCACCAGGGATTCCTGGGATGATGCTCTAACCAACTGAGCCACTCTTACCAGGGCTCAGTGGTGCCATTTTTCAGTATTTATTCTAAAAATTAATCAGATATGTACCCAGAAAATTCATCACAAATGTAATTGATATATTATTTTAAAATATTTGTTGATCTCATTTTTATTATACTTAACATAGAGACAATAGAGATAAGCAAATCTTTAACAGGTAATTGGTTTAAGGCACTATCCTACATGATTAATCATAGTCATTGCATTTTACAGTATACTCGAGGCCTGGTGCATGAAATTCATGCATGGGTATGGTCCCTAGGCCTGTCCTGCAATCAGGGCCATTTTCCACATCTGCCCACAGCCAGCCCCACCTCTTTCCACCACCCACCCCCAGTTCCCCATTTGCCATCAGGTGATTGGAGCCTGCTGGCCAGGGAGAAGAGCCAAGAGGTCGGCCGTTCCGCCCACTCACTGGCCTTGCCCACTCCACTGGTTGCCCTATGGGTGTGGGGCGACCGATGGGGTGGCGGCCTTGGCCTGGCACCAACCACATCCCCTGCCACCCACCCCCAGTTCCCCATTTGCCATTGAGAGATAGGAGTCTTCAGGCCAGGAAAAGGAACTGAGAGATAGTATATCTCATAGTGACTGGTTGAGCGGTCATTCTGGCTGTTTCACTGTTAGGGTCAATTTGCATATTACCCTTTTATTATACATGATGATGATAGAGGCCCTGTATATGGGTGCGGGGTGGCTGGCCTGCCCTGATGGGGGCCCCGAATCAGTATGGGAGTCCCTGCTGGGGGGCAGATCCAGCCTGGGCAAGGGGCCAGGGACAGTTTTCTGGCATCCCCACTCTTGACCAGGTTGGGGGACCCCAGTAGAGAGAGGGGTTAGCTGGGGAGAGGGGCAGCGGTTGTTCTGGTCTCTGGTCGTTCTGGTCATTTCACCATTTCGGTCACTGGGCTTTTATTATATAGGATGAGCATATTATTAACATTATGAATGTTTGCAAAAACTATTAGGCTAAATTAAATAAGCCAATCTGAGAAAGATAAATATCACTTGATCTCACTTATTCCTGGAATCTAATAAACAAAATGAATTGACCAACAAAATAAGGCCCGAAGCATGGAGGCTAGAACAGACTGACATACTTCAATGTGGGGATGGGTGGATGAGAAGAGATAAATCAAAGAAGTTATATACGTATATGCATAGCCCATGGACAAGGACAATAGGGTGGTGAAGACCTGTGGTGTGTGTGTGTGTGTAGGGGCTGGGATCAGAGGAGTAAGAGGGGAATGGGAGACATCTGTAATACTATCAACAATAAAATATATATTTTTTAAAGTAAATGGAACAAAACAAAATTCTATCCAATAGATAACTAGAGTCTATATTGGTATCAGATGAGTATAGTTATGTAAAAGAGATAATAATGAGCATTATGTCATGAAAAGGGGTCAATACACTAGAAAGAAATAACCATCTACAAGTTATATGTACCTAACAAGGGAACTTCAGGATACATAAAACAAATAGTACATATAGAACTGAAAGAACAAGTTCACACTTAAGATAAATTTTGGTTATTTTCAAATTTTAATAAGTTTTAGAACAAATAGAGGTAATATAAAAATTATATAAATGATTTGAACAACACTAATAACTTACTTGCATAACCCATTCAGTGGTTAGCACCTGTATTATTTTCATGGGTATCAATAACCTTCACTAAGATACACCATCATAAAGCTTCACCACATGCAAAATAATTATAATTATATTAAAATATATTGACCATAAAAATTAAACTAGAAATTAATCATGAGAAAGCTTCTTGAAATCATCAATCAATTTCAAAATTCCCTCTGAGTCAAGGAAGAACTAACAAGCAAATAGAAAATATTTGAAATGAGGAAAGGTGAAAACAAAATATAACTACTTTTTAGTTGCAGTTGTAGTCATTCCTAGCTGAAAATTCATGGAATCAAATGCTTGTATGACACAAGAAAATAAGCATTTAATTAAATTATCTAGGCTTAAACATTAAAAAATAGAAAAATAAAATTAATTTTAGGAATCAATTTAATATAGCAAACTAATAAATCCTACATAATGAAAGCCTAGCGACTGAAACGGTGGAATAACCAGAATAACCAGAGACCAGAATGACTGCCCCCCCTCGCCCTGAATGGCCCCGTCCCCCAGTGGGGACCCCCACTCTGATAGGGGTGTGGCAAGCCTACAAATCCCTTGCCCTGGCTGGTCCCATCCACCAGCAGGGACCCCCAGCCCAATTGGGGGTGGGGCTTGCCTGCACACCCCTTGTCCTGGCTTGTCCCACCCTCCAGTGGGGACCCCTGCCCTGATTGGGGGCATGGCCAGCTTGAAAATCCTTCCCCCTGGCCGGCCCTGCACCCCAGCGGGGACTCCCACCATGATCAGGGGCATGGCTGGCCTGAAAACTACCCGAGGCCCCTTGCCCCAGATGGCTCCACCCCTTGGCAGGTTCCCCTACCCCAATCGGGGGCCCCCACTCGTACACTGGGCCTCTATCCTACATACCAGGTGAACCAGTTAATAATGCAGATTTCTTTCAATACATGGAGTTACACATATGTTGATATATATGCCATTGACATGTTTGCTATTTTGTATTGACAAGCTTCAAAACTTCATATGTCAAATTTTCTGAAGGTGTTAACATCATAGATATTTTTATGCTTAAAAATGTTGAATTTCATGTGAAAAAAAGAGGATTTGTGGGAAGTTTTAAGTTGTTACTTTATTTTGAAGGAAAGTGCTGCTGAAAGTTATCGTGTACTTCAGGAAGCTTATGGTGAACATGCTCTATGTCAACATACTTGTGAATGCTAGTTTAAACGCTTTAGAAGTGATGATTTTGGTATAAAAGGCAAAGAATG
>NW_006299512.1:220229-232463 GCF_000327345.1 Myotis davidii
CCTGGTAAGTATTAACCCACCCACCATATTCATCAGACCTTGCTCCTTCAGATTACCACTTGTTCTGATCGATGGCACATGCATTGTCTGAGCAGCACTTCAAAATGTACAAAGAAGTGCAAAATTGTGTCTCTGAATGGTTTGCCTCAAAACAAGAAAAGTTCTATTGGAATGGTATCCACAAATTACATGAAAGATGGGGGAAATGTGTAGCTAGTGATGGACATTACTTTGAATAAAGCACTTTTGATGTTTCTCTTGAAATTATCATGTTTTCTTTGATTACAAAATCCACATTATTAACTGGTACACCTGGTAATAAAACAGTAATATGCAAATTGACCCTAACAGAGGAATGACCAGAACGACTGCTCAGACCAGTCACTATGAGGTACTCTGACCACCTATTGGTACTTTTCCTTGGCTGGCAGGCTCTGATCGCTCAATGGCAAATGGGGAATCTGGGGTGGGTGGCGGGGGTGGGGGTTGCTGGCTGCGGGCAGCTGGGGAAGATGCCCCTGATCTCAAGCCAGGCCTAGGGACTGTACCTGCACACGAATTTCATGCGCTGGGCCTCTAGTCTATAATAATAAATGTGTAACAGGCTAATTGACCAGACATCCTTCCGGATGACCTCCAGGACAAAGCCAGGGCTGCGAGGGAAGCCCGGGTCCCAGGTGCCGGAGGGAAGCTGGTGCCGGCAGCCAGGGGAAGGAAGGCCTACTCTTGCACAAATATCGGGCCTCTAGTTTAATATAAAAGTGCAAAATTTATTTGATAAAATCTACAAAACATTTGTAAAAGTAATTAGAGCAAAACAGAATACATAAAGAGCTACAAAAGGTACATAGATTGGAAGAATTAATCTTAAAACATTTGAGGGATATTAATGTTTCAGTTGGTTGGATCATTGTCCCATTCACCCAAAGACTGAGTGTCTGAGTGTTTGATTTCTAGTGACAGCACCTACCTAGATGTGGGTTTGATCCACTATTGGGACAGTGTGGAAGGCAGCTGATTGATGTTTCTCTCGCACACTAATGTTTCTCTCTCTAAAAAAAACCAAAAACAAACAAACAAAAATCAATAGAAACATATCCTGGAGTGAGGATTGAAAAAACAACAACAAAGACAACCCACCGAAAGGAATAATATATTTGCCGATACATCTGAGAAGGGGTTAACTCCCCAAATTTACATGGAACTTATGAGACTCAACACCAAGTAAACAAATAACTCAACTAAAAAATGGACGAAGGTCCTGAATAGACACTTTCCAAAGAGGACATATAGATATCCAATAGACATATAAAAAAAATGTTCAGCCGAAACCGGTTTGGCTCAGTGGATAGAGCGTCGGCCTGCGGACTGAAAGGTCCCAGGTTCGATTCCGGTCAAGGGCATGTACCTTGGTTGCGGGCACATCCCCAGTAGGAGATGTGCAGGAGGAAGCTGATCGATGTCTCTCTCTCATCGATGTTTCTAACTCTCTATCTCTGTCCCTTCCTCTCTGTAAAAAATCAATAAAATATATTTAAAAAAAAATGTTCAGTTTCACTGATTATCAGAGAAATGCAAATTAAAACCACAATGAGATATCACCTCACTCCTGTCAGAATGGCTATCACCAATACATCAACAAATGGCAAGTGTTAGTGAGGATGTGGACAAAAGGGAACCCTTGTGCACTGCTAATGGGAATGCAGATTGGTAGAGTCACTGTGGGAAGTGGTATGGAGTTACCTCAAAAAATTAAAAATGGAACTGCCTATGACCCAGTGATTCTACTTCTGGGAATTTCTCGGAAGAAACCTGAAATACTAATTTGAAAGAATATTGCCCTGACTGGTTTGGCTCAGTGAACAGAGCGTCGGCCTGCGGACTGAAGGGTCCCAGGTTCGATTCTAGTCAAGGGCATGTACCTTGGTTGCGGGCACATTCCCAGTACGAGGTGTGCAGGAAGCAGCGTATCGATGTTTCTCTCTGGTCGATGTTTCTAACTCTCTGTCCCTCTCTTTCCTCTCTGTAAAAAATCAATAAAATGTATTTTTTTTAATAAAGGAATATATGCCCCTCATGCTCATTGCAGCGTTATTTACAATAACTACGATTTGAAGCAGCCCAAGTGCCTATCAGTAGATAAGTGAATTAAAAAGCTGTGGTAAATGTTTACAATGGAATAGTACTTGTCCATAATAAAGAAGGAAATCTTACCTTTTGCACACCATAAACGAGCCTGCAGGTTATTATGCTAAATGAAATAAGCCAGTGAGATAAAGACAAATACCATATGATTTCACTTATATGCGGAATCTAATGAACAAAATAAACTGGTGAACAAAACAGAATGAGAGGAATGGGTACATGGGACATATTGACAGCTGATTCTATTTATATGAGTCTTAAAAAGGCAAAACTATAATGATGGAAAGCCAGTTAATGGAGACCACAGTCCCTGGAAAGAGGAAGGGTACAGTGTTAAAGTCAGTAGACTTTTTTTTTTCTTTTTTTGAGTTTGTGCTAACATTTTCTATACTGATGTTGGAACTGGATACCTTGCTGCATAAATTTGCCAAACTGTGGTCTCCATTAACTGGATTATCTCTAATGGCATCTAGAATCGCCAAAAATCAAAAGTTTCTAAAACTTGCCAAGCTAGTTTCTTTAGACACTAGTCAAGTTGGTGAAGAGAAGGCAGAGGGAATTGGAAGGGTTTGTAGGACACACAATACTAAAAACAACAGCTCGATCTCAGAAAACAAGTACAAAACGTCAGGGAGCTTATGTTTGCAATTTGTCATGCGTGCTGTTTCATGGAATTTGACAGTGATGACTATGTGAATCAAACAATAAATTTACCCAGGTCTATTATGTATATAACTCCACAAAACTATTTCAGTGTAAGCTTTTCTTTATACTGCAAGGATTATCTTCTGTTTACTCTTCAGGGTAAGGTATATTGTAAAACTCAGAAATTCATTTTGAGTGGAGTTATTTGTTCTATCGTGAAGTATAGGTAGAAATCAGATTTTATATGTGAGTAAAAGGCATCCCTGTGGCTCATATATTTTGGGTTTTCCTGAATATGTACTTATTTTCCCCCTTAGATTTAGATATTCATAACAGTATAATGCAGTTGATTTGTGTTCTCTTTTTCCTCTTTATCCCCTTAGTCATGGTACATTTTATTGATTTCTTTAAAATAACTGAAGCCTCAGTCAAATACACCACTTACTCCAAAGCAATGTACCTCCATGTTCAATCTGTATAAAAATTAATAAATATTATAATAACTAAATGACATGAAGAGATAAAACACAAGTAATTATCACGATGTGTCAAAATAATAAAAATACTTTTTAGGTAGTTTTTTCTTAGAAGTTTTCATGCTAAGATTAAGCTCTAGCACTTTCTTCAGATTTCAGATATAATCTATCCTCTGACACCAGGCTATAATTTATTGCCTTGCTATAGTCCAAGGCTTCTTTACCATTACTTATAAAAAGCCTACAACATATTTTTCCCATATGAGCAATGGTATCTTATAATTGTTAATTTAATTTCCTAAACCAAACATCCATATTATATTAATACTAGAGGCCCGGTGCATGAAATTCATGCACTCGGGGGGGAGGGGAGGTCCCTCAGCCCAGCCTGTGCCCTCTCATAGTCCAGGAGCCCTGTGATCCATTGCCCCCCAGAGGTAGGCCCTGCCCACCTGCCACAGCACTGCCAGCCGAGTAGCCTGGGTCTCCCCCTGAGGGGGCTCCGCGATCCATAGCCCCGTAGAGGGAGGCTCTGCCCACCCACTGCAGCCCACCGGTTGGTGGCCTGGGCCTCCCTCTGCAGGGCAATCATAAGGTGATGGCGGGGACCCCTGACCAATAGCCTTGCACCTGCTTTGGCTGGCCTGGCACCAGTGCGTGTCACAGTGTGGTTGTCTGGACAGTCGTTCTGCTGTTCGGCCATTTGGTCGATTTGCATATTATGCTTTTATTATTATAGGTTATATAGGTAAAATACTGCACTTTAAATTAAAAAATATATATAATTAAAATATTTTTCTCCCTGACCAAATGGTGTGAAAGTCAAATATTCTTTAAGACTTCTAATTAAATTGGTTAAAAGTTCACTTTCCTATGTATGCAGTCAAGTGTTTGCTGTGTGATGTATAATTCCTTTTGGATTAGCATTTCTTGGAGCTGCTTAGAGACCTGAAGCAAAAGCTGTTTTAGCCCTAACCAGTTTAGCTCAGTGGATAGAGCATTGGCCTGCAGACTGAAGACCCCCAGGTTCTATTCCAGTCAAGAGCATGTACTTTGGTTGTGGGCACATCCTCAGTCGGGGTTGTTCAAAAGGCAGCTGATCAATGTTTCTCTCTCTTTGATGTTTCTAACTCTCTATCCCTCTCTCTTCCTCTCTGTAACAATCAATAAGATATAGATATATAGATATATAGATATATAGACATATATTTAAGAGATGTTTTACAAGACTGCCAGTATAAGATCTGACATGTCACTGTCCTTACAACAATGAAAAGCTATACAGTCTAAAATCCTGTGGCTTTTCTAACACCCGTCAGATAATTGATGTAGCTGGGCAAACCACAGCACTGACATATAGAAAGCTGGCACATCCAGAGGGAACCTGAGATTTTATTACCTGCAGCAAAAGCTGCTAGAATCAATAGGATGATAGGAAAACTAAAATGGTTATTTCACATAATTTCTGTAGGCTGAGTTCAGAATATTGTGCATGTGAGAAACTCCCAGGCTCCACTGTCATAAGTGGACCACCACGGATATGCAGAATTTTACATAAGGATTCTCAGCAGTTTCTCATGTGAGGATCTGAGGAAGATCCCTTCATAGCCCTGGTCAAGGTGAGGGGGTGGGAGAGCACCGATCTGGAAAACTGCCCCAAATCTTCTCCCTATAAAACTTCTAGTCATAGGGGGGAATACATTCCCTAGAAGGAAATTCTAAAGTCTTACCACAACTTGAAGAAAGAATTCTGCCCCAGCTCCAGTCTTCTTGTCTTACCAAAGGGGTAAAACTTCAATAGAAGACAGGGTTTCAGAAAGTAGATGTGAATTTGCTCTTAGGAAAGGGAATAGATGTCTGAGGGACAAAAACCTATACCCTTGGAGTAGGGACAGAAATACCTGTGAAAGACAAACCCCAAGAAATGATCCATGAAAAGACTGAGACAAAGTCATGAAATTATGGAATACTCTCTTCCCTATGTCCTACCACCATACCATGAGTCTCCAAGATACTAAATACAAAGTGCAGCCAAAAGAAATGTCAGGCACAGACTCTCTCTTAGGAGTTATACAAAGAAAAGCAAAAGGTGTTGGGGGGGCAGGGCGGGGATGGACATCTGTAATAGTATCAACAATTGAAAAAAACACACATTAGCTGACAAAAAATAAGGATACTAAAGAAATCTGATGTCTATCCTATCAATACCTACAAAGTACAGCAGCATAGCTCAAGTCTTAGTCAGATTAACATAAATCCTCACAGTGAAGGTCTATTCATTTCAGTACCTATTACTCAATATAAAATACCAGCTTCAATAAAAATTACAAGGTAGCCCTAACCGGTGTGGCTCAGCGGATAGGGCATCAACCTGCAGACTCAAGAGTCCCAGGTTTGATTCTGGTTAAGGGCATGTACCTTGGTTGCGGGCACATCCCCAGTAGGGAGCTTGCAAGAGGCAGCTGATCAATGTTTCTCTCTCATCAATGTTTCTAACTCTCTATCCCTCTCCCCTCCTGTCTGTAAAAAATCAATAAAATATATTTTTTTAAAAATTACAAGGTATGCAAAAAACAAGAAAAAATATTCTGAAGAAGTAGAGAAGCTACCAAAACCAGACCCAGACATGACACATGTAGGAATTATTGGAGAGGAGATTTAAAATTAGTATTAGAAGGCCCAATAGGAAAAATAAACAACATGTTAGACTACATAGATAACATAAGAAGGAAGTGAAAACTCTAAGCAAGAATAAAAAGAAAACTCCAGAAGTTAAAAATAGAGTACTATAACTGAACAATGTCTGGGACAGGTTTATTAATAGACTTTTCACAGCTGAGGAAAGAATCAATGAACTTGAAGATAGATCAATAGAAACCTCCCAGAAGAGAAATATGAATTAAAAAGAAAAGAAAAAAAAAGAACATTCAAGAACAAATAATTTGTGCAGTATAAAGCAAAGAAAGAGAAGGGTAGAAGAAATATTTGAAGTAATATGGCCAAATACTTTACTAAATTAACCCCTTCCCCAACAATTTTTGTGTTAAAAACGTTTCTTTTTCAGACTAATTTTTTTATTTTGGTTCTATATAGTATTTTTGATGCTGGTTATGAAAACAGTTTGTAACTCGTCTTCCTATAAACCATATTTTTTACCATATTTTCTTAGTATACTCGTCGACGACTGAAAAAGAACATTTTGTGAAAACGAGTATACACGTTTCTGCCGGGGAAGGGGTTAATGACAGGCACTAAGCCCTAAACTAAAAAATCTCAGAGAAGCTCAAGCAAGATCAACAACAGCAAAGTAAAGACAAATAAACCAAAAAACCAGGCTCATATTCAAACTGTAGGAAAAATATAAAATAATACATTGAATAAAATTTTTAAAAAACATATAGATAAACAGTAAACAAGAATTTCAGCAACCTTATCATCAAACAACCTTGCAAAAAAGTGGTGTGTTGGAACATTTCAAGTGTTAAATAGAAAACAACAAAAACACCTAGAAATCTATATCCAATTCATAATCAGTGAAATTAACTTTTGAAATTGAAGGGAAAATAAAGGCTGAGAAATCAAAAAAGAGCGAAGTCATTTCTAGCATAATTGCTCTGAAAGAAATGTTAAAAGTTCTTCAGGGAGAAAAAAAGATATAAGTCAGAAACTTGGAACTACATAAAGTAGAGGTTTACAAAGGTATAAGTGAAAACAAAATAAAGTATTTTATGTTTTTGGTTTTTGTTGATATAAAAAACAGTTGCTTGTTTAAAGCAATCTAGTAACAGTATATCAGGTATGTATAACCTATGGGTAATTGACATAAATGACGGCGATGCCATAGGCATGGGGGTAAGGAATTGAGGAAACTTCTTAAAGGCAACTAACTGAGCACTTTGGCTCTTGATTAAAAACTTATCTGTGATTTTTCAGGTCTGACAATAGGCAAGTACAAAGGCTGTGCCTGTCATGTCTCACATGGAAATGCTGCCTTCCCCACACCAGACTTGGGGCATAGCCCATGCCTTGCCGCCTCTGAAGAGAATTGTAGGCAAGGTCTGAGACACCCTGGACATCCATGCTTTTCATATATTTAGATTTTTAACCCCAGCAGCTTCATTCTTAAATTGATTTATATGAGACCTTGGGCAAAGGTCTTCTTCAGGGCCCTCTTCTGAGGTGCCTTTTGGGGGTGTGAAGGGGACAGGAATCCATGACTACACTTTTCTCCCTGCGGACTCAGCACCTATGCCTTTTACTCCTGCACCTTCCCCAGCCTCAGGGTGCATAACAGTGCTGGAGTCTTTCCGTCCCTCTCTCAGTCTTTTGGGCTTCTTTGTTTTTAGCCTCTTGCTGATTATCTTTTTCATTGTTAATCCTCACCTGACGTTACTATTTTCCATTGATTTTTAGAGAGTGGAAGGGAGAAGTAGAGACGCAGAGAGAAACACCGATGTGTGGGAGACACACCGACTGGTTGCCTCCCACGCTTGCATATTTAGCCTGCAACTGAGGTACGTGCCTTTGACCAGAATCAAACACGAGATCCTTCAGTCCTCGGGCCCGCTTACCATTGAGCAAAACTGGTGAGGGCTCTCTTGCTGATTTTCCATTGCAGTAAATGATTACAAACTTAGCGTTTTTTTTTTGTTTATTTGTTTTTCCTGGATTGTTGCTTGAATTGACAACTCTGACATCTGATAGCTCAGCTTTTTCTCACCAGCTCAGCTGAGCTCCTAAGAGTAACTGCAGCACACATACTGTGTTATAGCAATACTAGAGGCCCAGTGCATGGACATTCATGCAAGAGTAGGCCTTCCTTCTCCCTGCGGCCAGCACTGGCTTCCCTCTGGCACCCTGGACCCGGGCTTCCCTCCTCTGGCTGCTGGTAGGGACCCAGGACCCGGGACCCAGGCTGGCTTCCATCCAGCCAGGGCTTCGTCAGGAATGATGTCTGGAATGATGTCCGGAAGATTTTGGCCTAATTAGCATATTACGCTTTTATTATTATAGATGTGATGGTGCACATACATTATTTAAACACACAAACTGTAAACCCTAGGCTAACAGGTAAACTAGTTTTTCTAAAAAAAAAAAAAAACACCCGAAGGAAAAATAATACACAAAGAGAAAATATAAAATGGTATCAAAGAGAAAGAGAATTTGAAACCTCTCTGTTATAAATTGATAGATAAAACAGGTAGAACATCAGTAAGGATAGAGTTTATCTGAACAGGATTATAAATTAACTTCATTGAATTAACATTTATAGAATAACCCATTCAGAAACAGAAACACATTTTTCTCAAGAAAGATTTAGTTAGACCACATTCAGGCCATAAAACAACTTATCTGTGCCAGCTGATAAGAAAGCCTGAGCGCTGCCCCCTTTGGCAATTACGGGAAGTTCATCCCACACAAACCCAGCCTCTGAAAATCTTCACCACAATCTAATCCAGTGATGGCCAGCCTTTTGAGCTCGGCATGTCAGCATTTTGAAAAACCCTAACTTAACTCTGCTGTCGTGTCACACATAGAAATTTTTTGATATTTGCAACCATAGTAAAACAAAGACTTATATTTTTGATATTTATTTTATATATTTAAATGCCATTTAACAAAGAAAAATCAACCAAAAAAATGAGTTCACGTGTCATAGGTTCGCCATCACTGGTATATGTGGTATGTGTGGAATAAAACACAATGACCCATAACAGGTAATCAAAAATACTATCATAAAGGCCTTAACATTTACTTTAGTTTACAATAATATATAATGAAATATATTTGATGTTGTTGATTATTCCCTAATTAGAAAGAATTGTGTGTTTCTTTATTTTTAGATGCAGTTCATTTAGCCAAGCTTTTAAATGGTTTAAGAGTAGACAATTCTTTCTAATTCATTGAATCTTTTCAAGTATTGTTGCCTCGCTCATCCTATCTTGAGTCCATGTTTATTTTCTACCCCCCACTGTTCCCCATATAAGAAAATCTATCTGTAAATCTGAAAATAAAAATCTTTCTCACCCAATACAGATTCCTTGAAAAGCTCATAGAAAAGCAATTGGAAAAAGAGACAGGGGACCTTCTTTACTTTTCTCTCATCTTCTCTGTTTGATATCTTTCCCTCATGGCTTGGATTTATTCTGGCCTTGGTTTGTGATCACATGCTAATTTACACAGCTCAAGACACCCAGGTGCAACATATGCTAGCTATCTATTGTGGTAAGAGCACATTTTTTCAGACACTTCTTTTTTCCAAGGTCTAATGGTTTACATTTCCTCACGACCAAACTTTCCTAAACAGCAGGCAGTAGAAAACTCCACTGATTATTAATAAGTGTTTTCTGAACTCTATCTTGACATCCTACAGCTTGCTACTGTTTAATAGCTGTTAAGTCCTAATAATTCTAGTAATATCAGTAGATAAAATAACACACAAAATTACTTTTTTGATAAAAATTATAATTATGCAGAAGTCTGTATGGCACTTACACCTTGTTAATTTTTAAATGCTTTTAACCAAGATTTCCTTATATTAAGTCAACAGGTTTTTTTTCTTATTAATTCGCTATTATTTTAAACAAATTTTAGCAAATAGGCCATATGTTGGAAAAAACACTAGTAATTTTGCCAACATGAAAAAATATTACATATCTACAATTATAGTTTACACATTTAAATGCAAGTCACCGTTCATAAACAATGGTCCGTGAATGCTCAGCTCGTGATCACACCACATTTTACACAGTAATTGGTTCTGTTGTCACGTGGCTTGACTTTCTGCAGCAGTTTTAGGTCAAGCCCACCCATGTTCCAACCGCACTAAGCCAGGCCCCAGCCGTGTGCATTTGTTTACTCCCAGTGATTGGAGAATGCACACATTGACTAGACCTATTTAGTATAAATTTAAAATCACTGTAATATATATAGAAAGCTCTTCTGTGAAATTAAACTTTTCATACATAATTTTAATTACACAAACATGTCTATAGAAGCAAAAATAGGTAAACTAACTAATTTGTCAACTTTTTAAGGTACACATTTGGAAAACTTACTTTATTGTATAATAGAATTTTGACTTTAATGGACACTCCCTGGCCCGAATTAATTCATTATATCAAGGTTTTACTATATGTAGAACCAGAAATCTCAGAATTATTTTTTGTTTAGTAAATGTTCACTAAAAATTTACTGTGTGCCAGGAATCCGCTATGAGGGGATGCAACATAAATGATACAGATAACATTTCTTTTCCAGGTGCATATAACTTACTAATGGACACTTAAAGATATTCAATACTATCTGATTTAATTTACCAGCTAAAAAGGCAAGCATACGTAGTAACTAAAGAGAGGCAAAACCTAATCTTGCCATTGATGAATATCTTCTGGATTCTGGTATTTATATAATCTAATTGATCTCATAACAACCTTGACAAGAAAAAAACCTGTAGCATACTAGATAAAGATACTGAGAAGCAAATCCAAATGATAAAGTAATTTTCCTGTAGGCAACCAAGTATAAGGCAAATGACAATTCAAATCCCAAAGCAACTAGCTCAGTGGTTCTCAACCTTCTGGCCCTTTAATACAATTCTTCATGTTGAATGTTGCGACCCAGCCATAAAATTATTTTCGTCGCTACTTCATAACTGTAATGTTGCTACTGTTATGAATCATAATGTAAATATCTGATTTGCAGGATGGTCTTAGGTGACCCCTGTGAAAGGATCGTTCGACCGCCAAAGGGGTTGCGACCCACAGGTTGAGAACTGCTGGAGCTGTTTGGAGTATAAGTAGATACTATGGTCTGAATGTCTGTGTCCCCCATCCCAAGTTCATATGTCAAACTCCTAACCCTAAGATAATATAGTGGGTGGGACCTTTAGGAGATGCTTCAGTCACAATGGTGGAGCCCCAGTGAATGGGAACAGTGCCTTATAAAGGAGGTTACAGAGATATCCTTAGCCCCTTCTGCCATGTGAGAACACAGTGAAAAGTCTCAGACTTTGAGAGCACAACTGTCTGTGCTCTCAAATACCCAGTCTGTGGTATTTTGCCATAATGTCCAGAATGGACAAAGAGAAAAGATGACTTGTATAAACTTAAGTAAATAATTTTAATAGTGTGGCCATTTTCAGGCTCACATATAATTAATAAAACCTGGAAATATAAATAAATTGTATGTTGATATTAAAGGAAGGTAAGTGCTTAACGGAAAAACAAGAAAAGAAACTTCATTTTTTGCTAAGTTTGCAACTGCTATTTAGACTTTCCTCCTGACTTTAGACAAGTTATTAATATATTTGTGTCCCCACTTACTCTATAATAAACTATATTAACACCGAACCCACCATGCAGATGGTTTATATGATTCAGTCAAGGAAACTTCTGTTAAGAGCTCAGAAGACAGAAAAAAACACATAAAAGTAGTAAGAAATAAATCCTGAATTATATTTCCTCAGAATGGAGATTTTGTGGTATGTATTCTATTCAAATTCATAAGATACTTCTACTTTCCATATCTCTCATGCCAAAGGTTTTTATTTTGAAGACAAATTTATTAACACATCAAGACTTGTGAAAAGAAAAGAAGAATGAAGAAATTAAATGACCAAGCAATATGATGTTAGACATCATCACTATATAGAAATATAGAAAAAATTTTTTAAATTAACAAAGGTACCCAAGTTAAAGGAAATGCCTATGGAATTATAATCAGGAAATCTGAATACAAACCCTCATCTAGAATTTATAGTGTTTGACTTTTGCTAACACTCTTCATTTTTCTATACTTCAATTTCCTCATTTAAAATACTGGAAGATTATTGAGTCCATGATACTGCTGCAAAGGTGAAAAAAAATGAAATGTTTGAAAAAGTCATTGGCACATGGTGTAGCATACAGTAGAGGTTCTTTAAATGCTTGGTGATTTTTTTTTCATAATCAGTTAGTGAAAAATCAAA
>NW_006299512.1:232516-239686 GCF_000327345.1 Myotis davidii
AGAAGACAAGCAAGGAAAAATAAAAATGAAGAGAAAATATAAAACTCTGCATTATTTTACTGTTTTTGACAAATAAATTTAGGGAAACTAACTAAATAGGAGTTGACTGATAGATATGACCTTGTCCTAGGTAAGAATCTCCCTAGAATTACATATTATATAGAATTTTTTATAAGCATAGACTAATCTGTTATATATTAATAACACTAATGTAATAATAATCCAAATAATTCTGCATAACCATTATCTGGGATATTTGATAGTTTTCTTGCTTTTATTTTTCAGTGGGAGGAAATGGTTAAAAGGATTAAAAAATCATAATTTTGCCCTGACCAGTTTGGCTCAGTGGATAGAGCGTTGGCCTGCAGACTGAAGGGTTCCGGGTTCAATTCCGGTCAAGGGCATGTACCTCGGTTGCTGGCACATCCCCAGTCCGGGGCGTGCAAGAGGCAGCTGATCGATGTTTCTCTCTCATCAACGTTTCTAACTTTCTATCCCTCTCCCTTCCTCTCTGTAAAAAAATCAATAAAATATACATTAAAAGAAATCATAATTTAAAAGTATATGCACCTAATGATATAGCTTTCAATCCTGGGGCTGTGAAGAAAAGAGTTTTAATGGTTTGACAATATGCAGATCTCAGGAAGACTCCCTCACCTATCCAGCTCCCACTCAGTGATAATGTGAAGACTGGTTGCCTGATTATCCACTGGGTTGGATACGCCAGTATTCGAAGAGTTTGTAGAGTTTTATTGTCTATGCTAATTTTTTAAAAACTAGTATGCTTTTTTTTTTTTGGAAATATTTACAATTTGAAGAATATAAGCCCAAGGATGTAGTTTTTCATTTTTCTAAGTTTAGTTGAGCAAACTAGTGAGTTCAGGAGACCCAGGGACCCCTAATCTCTTTAATTAAATACCACACTAAATAGCTTTGGGAATGTTTATTATCCATTTAAATAACTATAAAAAGGGCTGTTTTGATATTTCCAGAAAATAACACTAGTAAAATACTTTCTTTTGTATTGGGCATTGAATTATTTATTATCATTGTATCTTGAGGCCTAAAAAAATGTTTTTTATAGAATCAGGACTAAGAAATCTATGAACTTAAAGCATTTACATATGTTGTATTTTACATGCAAGAATGAAAAGTTTGTATTGAACTTATCATTTAACTTTGAATATGACAAGAAATATTAGCCATGATGACTTTGTTTCTGTAATATATTCACAAATACATTTAGTTACAGTGATTCCAACTGTGATACTGTTTGACACAAAACTATTTATGGTCGATATTGGAATTCAGAGTTACCTCTAAAATTATAGTTTTAACTTTGCACTACTACCATGTGTCATTGTGCTACTTGCAAATCATTAAGTGAATTTACAGTTCTTTGTTTAGTAGCCCAAAACTTAATTGTATTAATTCCTTATCACAGAAAAGCATACACCATTAAGCCATTCTTAATACAAAATTGTAAAATTATTGTTGTTTTTTTTAGCCAAAGATATGTTTTTGTTTTTTAATTGATAAAAGAGAGAAAGAGACATCAATGTGAGAGAGAAACATTCATAGGCTGCCTCACACATGCCTCATTACTGGGGATCAAACCCGCAACCTGGGTATGTGCCCCAGAATAGAACCTGTGACCAACCCTTCTATGTGTGGAACAACACTCTAACCACTGAGCAACCCAAGTCAGGGCCAAAGTTGTAAAATCTTAATCAGCCTTTCTGATGAAATTTATACAATCATGTTTGATCTGAAATGATAGATAATTAGAGTATCCATTAAACAAATCTAAAGAGATTATCTTAAAATTAAATAATTTAGAATCCATTTAAATATATAAAAAACATTATATCATACTTATATTTAATAATTTGCTTAGCCATATCTGCTAATTATTGGGAGGAAATGTCCTAAAACTTCTTTTGAATCATAAATTGTTCAAAAATGTATATATCTGGAGACTTCATTTGTTAGGCAAAATAATATACATTTTAGAGAGTCATTGTTCTCTGGTAAGAAGACCTTCTCTGTGAATCAAACACTCTCTCAACAATGGAAGATTCTGATTCCTCTTTATTCTTCAGATAGAGTAGAACAAGTACAGTGAGCTCACGATGATATAGTCCTTCTCACTTAAGGAACAGAGAAGTTACAAAGAGTCGAAGATAAAGACAGTTCAGGGTGGAGTTCTAATATAGATAAAAATGTATACAGTAGTTTTGCCGAAACCGGTTTGGCTCAGTGGATAGAGCGTCGGCCTGCGGACTGAGAGGTCCCAGGTTCGATTCCGGTCAAGGGCATGTACCTTGGTTGCGGGCACATCCCCAGTGGGGAGTGTGCAGGAGGCAGCTGGTCGATGTTTCTCTCATCGATGTTTCTAACTCTCTATCTCTCTCCTTTCCTCTCTGTAAAAACTCAATAAAATATATTTAAGAAAAATGTATACAGTAGTTTTGATTCTCATAGTGATTCATGGAGGAAGGTCTAGTATCTTCAGTGATCGTAGAAGTGGATGGAGGGGAAGATTTGATAATCACGGATGAAGTGTCTATGACAGCTTTGGCAACATGTTGAGAAGCGCCTCGGTGAATTTGAGCTTAGGGAATACAGTCACTGGTGTAACAGATCAGGTGAAGATGATTGGTCAAACCCACTCCCATAAAGTGAGCATTTGGCGGAGGAGCTCTTCTGGAGATAACCTGGGATTAACTGGGAGGAATATGGCATTTCGATAGAGGCAACAGGCAATGACTGTCCCCACATACTGAAAGTTTCAGTGATGTTCACTTGGAAAAACTAGCATGGGAAACTTAGTTTACTCATTCGACTCACCCAGTTCCAATGTGAAAGTATGTTCCTCCTGTTATCAAAGAGAAAAGACACTTGGTAGTTTGTGCTCAAACAGCATCTGGAAAAACTGCAGCATTTTTCTTGCCCATCTTGAGTCAGATTTATCTATATAGTCCAGGTGAGACATTGAGGGCATTTAGGAAAATGGAAGGTACAGGTGCTGCAAACAATAACCAATCTCTTTGGTATTAACACCAACAAGACCTGGCACTACTGATGGATAATGACCCCAGAAAAATTTTAGACAGATCTGGTTAGTCTTTGCACTGTCACTGTGGTACTGATGTTAGCCAGTAGATTTGAGATTTAGGACATGGATGCCACTTGCTACTATCTTCTCCCAGACACTTGGTTGAAATGATGGGAAGAATAAAATACTGGATTAGACTTCTACAAATATTTGGTGTTGGACAAAACTGACCCAAAGTTAAATATGGGGTTTGAATCTCAAATAAGTAGAATACATAAACAAGATACAATGCCGCCCAAGGAAATTCACACCATGATATGTAGCGTCCTCTAAGGAAATACTGATTTTTGGTCATGATTTCTTACATAGCTTTTTGGCTACAGAAAGATTTGGCCCTAGCTCTGAGGACATCACACAGAAAGAGGCAGTCATTTCTGCTTGACCTCCTAAAACAACAGCAAAGATGCACTGACAATATTTGTGGAAACCAAAAAGAGGGCAGATTCTCTCAAGGGTTTCTTATTCCGTGAACAATATGTTTGTACATGTGTCCATGAAGAGTGATCTTAGAGAGAAAAAGAGCAGAGGCCTTCACTAGTTTCTCTCTCTCTCAAAAAAGAAAGCCAAATTCCAGAGTCTGTAGCATTAACAGCAAAAGGGCTGGATCCTTCAAAAGTGAAACAAGTTATCAAGTTGAATTACTGAATAATAATATGGAAATCGCGTTGGCTGTACAGGACTTGTAGGAAATCATGGCCTTGCTTCTTGTTCTTCAACAAAAGGAACGTAAATATTATCAAGGATTTGTTGGATTTTCTTCTGGAAGCTGAATAAGAAGTGCCATCTTGGTTAGAAAATATGGCATAGAAACACCGCCAAAAGATGGCAGTCACAGGCATTCTAAAAGGAATAAATTCTGTGGAGGATTTGGTGCCAGAGCTATCCACGTAGTAGCATGCCAGCCATTCCAGCTCCAAAGCTGCTGTCGCAGCAGCAGCCCTAGTGGTGGAGGCGGCCACCATAGCAACAGAGTTGGGTGGAGGTTGCAATGGAACCGTTTACAGCAATGATGGTATGGAAGAAATGATAACACCCACGTGATGGAGTAGTATGGCAACGGAGGATGCTTTCCAGATCATCCTGCTAAACAAGATGATACGGAAACCACATGAAACTTAGCCAGCCTATGCCTTGTGTAGCCTCTAGAACACACTGAATTACTAACTGTGTCACTCCACTACTTCTGTTTTTTTAAAAAAATATATTTTATTGATTTTTTACAGAGAGGAAGAGAGAGAGATAGAGAGTTAGAAACATCGATGAGAAAGAAACATCAATCAGCTGCCTCCTGCAACTTCTATTTTTTAAAGAAACTCAAGGTCACAAGGAGAGATGAGAATAATAGCAGCCCTGTTTCAAGGGCGGTTGGAAGACTTCCTATGCTATAGTTCGTATTCACTCCCCTTCTGACTGCCTCCACCCTAAACTGCATTTATTATTTTGTGTGTGTAATTTGTTGTTCATATACTGTGCCTAAGAACACTGTAGCAACTTTTATTTTGATGTCTTCTTCACTCATTAAGGTTCAAGGTATCAATTGTTGACAAAATAATTTACTTAACTTGGGATACTTTTTAAGTTCTGTATACTTTGAACTTGAGCACACTCACATACAAAACTATTCATTATTAAAGTGTTTAAGGAGAAGGCTGACTTTAATATAGTAAACTTCTATCATAAGGATATTTTTCTTCCTGAGTATGTCATTTTAGAGAACAGCAGATATATATTTTTTAGATTAAAATATTGGTATGGCAATGCCATTCTTTTTCTTTCATATAAGAATGCTTTGCCTTATGTTTATAAGGAGACCTGATTCTAATAGAGCAAATGTCAGACATGCAGGGGATATTGAAAATTATATAGAGAAACTCAGTGAGTCCTGATGAATCTATCTCCTCAGTAGAGGAAAATTAAACAGTACCTGATTACTGTTTGCTAAGACTGGGCTCATCTGTGCACAATTTAATTTATGGTTTTAATTTACCTTTAATGCAAAATATAACTTCCAAGGATTTAATATTTTACTTGGCCTTAATAAATCTGCTGTGAATGTGAGTTAGTTGTATATGATTTTTGGAAGCAATCTTGGAGCCTAAAAAAAATCCAACTAAATCACATTTTTTAATGTTTGCTATATATATAAAATATGCCTGCAATAATATTTCAGTATTTAGTGGTGACATTTGCTTTGAATGGAAAAGAGCAAAAGATTAAAAAAAAATCTACATCCCTTATAATTTTCTATATTAGCATATTTTAGTAAGGCAGGACATATGACTCTTGAAATGGCTAATCTTCTGGATATTCAATTTCAAGTGATTGGTGTTTATAAAAAAAGAGCTCAAGGAGCAAAATCTAGGAGGATGAAAAGAAATGAGATGTTTATTGTGAGTCTCAAGGATAGAAGTTAAAAACTCTTAATCATGAGCTAAAAGTTCACAAATTTCTGCTTATTCTGATTACATACACCCTGTTACCCACATTTAGAGCTACTAGTGAATTTCCAAAATCCTTTCTTAAATGGCACTTCAAAAATGTTTTAGCTTAAGTTTCCATTTTATATATTTAAGAAAATATTCCACAAAGCACCGATTTAAAGAAAATATTAAATGGGGGGGGAAGAGGGGGGTGAAGCTTCATGCAAAGTGATCAATGAGCTTCCCTGACTTATCTTGCCTTCTATACCACAAATAATATTAGAAATAATTTTTTACTCAAAATTTATTGTCATTTATTGGTCAAGTATGTCTGAGATATACACCAAATCATCCTTCTGCTTAAGTTTGTTATTTTCTTTTCTCATATTAGAAAACAAAAACATAATTTTTATTATAAGAAGAGTTGAGGAAGGGAAAACCTAAAATTGAAAACTCTTAGTATTTATTTATTTATTTTATTTTACTTTTTAAATTTTTGGTTAGAATGAAAAATCTACCTAAAGAACTTTGACTTAACTTGAGTAGTGGATGAAAAAGTTGGAGATATTTGCTGAAGGGCCTAGGAGAAGGTCATGGGTAAAGTCCCTGCCTGTAGAGAGCAGAGAGCCATCCAGCACTGGCATTCCATTCAGATTAAGTTAAATGACCCAGTGCATTACAAGGTGCAAACACTTTAGTGAGGACAGTATTCTCTTTCTTAGAGAATAAAGAAACAAGTAAACGCATAAAGGTTATCAACTATCTGTGACACAGTTGCTTTTGCCATTCGATCCTCCGTTCTTATTATAATAAAAACCCTTTTAAAATTTAAAAACAATAAAATGATACAAGGTCTCAATGAGCTTCTAAAGAAACCACAAAAATTGAGTAACAAATGACAAATCATCCCCTGGTATTTAGCATCAATTTGATAAATTTTGTTACATTGAATTGGACATAACTGGTTCTCTAATAATGACAGTGAAGTGTTAGTTAAGCACAAAAAGTCCTAAGAGACATACAAACAATCATTCCCAATTGAATGTGTTTATTTTAATATACATTCTGCCAAGGCTGTAAGCTTTTTCTCTGAGTCTGAAAAATTAACAGACTTTACTTATTGAATTGTGGCTGACCTTATTATATCACTTGAAAATTCGTTTTTCACATTTCAAGAAACAATTAAAAGTTAGTAGAAACACAAAAGGGATAAAATGTGATTGGACACCATATGAAGAAACAGTAGAGAGCAATGGTTAAAAATACAGACAAGCTAATGTGAATCTCAGCTTTTTCCCCTGTACATATATGAACTTTGACAAGCTATATAATATTCCTGGGTTTAAGTTTCTTTATTTGTGAAATGAAGATATTACTATATGCTTCACTAGATTTTTGTGAAGATTGAATAAATTAATACATGTGAATAACTGCAAACAGAGCTAGGTGTATTATAAATGTGTGGTGTTAAGATATGACTTGTTTCCCTAAATGGTTGACCATATTTCTTTTCTACATTACTGGTTTTAGTCCATGTCTTCTTTCTCTATAATTTTAGTTTGTTTTCCTTTTTATGGTAAATCATTTTTTTAAATGAGAAACTTAATATTACTTAAGTTATTCTATCATATA
>NW_006299512.1:240685-249059 GCF_000327345.1 Myotis davidii
GCTTCTGTGGATTTTATAATATTATGATACAATTGATATAGCTATATTCATAAGATGAAGAAAGTAGAAATACTAAAATGTTACTCATAATTATTCTATACTCTAAAACCAGTACTTCTGTTTAGAAAGGAATTTAGTTTGTAGACAGGGAAATAAATAGAAGATTGGTCTTGAAGATATTTCAAATATCACAAAATAAACAATAGCCCAGCTGGTGTGGCACAGTGGTTGAGCATCAACCTAGGAACCAGGTCAAGGCACATGCCCAGGTTGCAGGCTCACACAGTAGAGGGTGTGAAGGAGGCAGCCGGTCAATTATTCTCTCCATCACTGATGTTTTTATCTCTTTCTCCATCTTCCTTTCTCTCTGAAATCAATAAAAATACATTTTAAAAATAAACAATAAAATTTAAAAATTATCTCATAAAAACACAGAGCAGCGTATGAATATAAGAATATGCCGACTCACTATAGAAGGACATTATCTACTCAGATTTTAAGTCTACAATTGCATTGGAAATAGCTCACTGAAAATCAGTCCAAATTAAAATCCAGAATATATATTGATATTTATGAGAAACATAGAATTTCTCATTGAAGCCAAATTGGGGCCAAAGAAATGCCAAAAGCAGCCCAAACCTATAAAGAGAGAGTCAGTGGGATTTAGGAGATTTTATTGGGTCCAAGAGGTGATCATGTCATATTCCCTAAATTTCCAGGATTTATAAAGCTACCAGGAAGGAGAAAAGGTTTTCTTGTGTGAAGAAGAAAAAGACACAATCAGTGTAGTCAAACTGTGAGCTTGCAAAGGCCAAGCTTTGATGGGGAGTGTGTTTCTTTCTCCCATTAGCCAGGTGTATGTACATGGGTGAGGCTGTTTGTACTTTAAAATAAAAGGTTCCACCTGGACTTCTGCTTAAGCAAACCGCTTATTGGCCTTTTCTTGTGCGTATCTGCACAATAGAGAGTAGAATGAGGGAGATATCACAGAGCAGAAGAAAAAACAGTCAGGAAGTACTAGCATTCCGTGTTGTATTTCTAGGACAGAAGTGAATTTTTCATTGGGGAAGTGGACACCCCAGAGAGTAATAGATCTTGAACTGCTGTTATTTCTCCCAAGAGGATTGCCTGCCAGGTGATGAACGCCAAAAGCATGAGCTTGTGAATGCAAAGGGTAGCAGGAGGGTAGGGGATTCATAGAGGAGGACTAAGTAGAACTGGATCTTCATAATGGGAATCCCAGGATCCTAAGAACACATACCTGAACCTATTGGAAAAGCAAGTTCTTGGACTTGTACTTCACAGAGAACATTAATGGCAAACCAGTGCAAGCCAGCGTGTCAAAACCAGCAAAGTAAAATAAAGCAAGTGACATTGGGTAAAAAGATACTTCCTACCATTTCCCTTTCTCCTTTCTCTTCAATAATGTGGAAGAATCGATTTTAAAGAGGGAAAATGGAAACAGTAACTCAAAACTATCCATGGTTTATTATGTATTTATTTATTTGTTTGTTTGTTTATTTATTTATTTATTTACAGCTAAAACATGAACTGAGGTTGGAGTGAAGGGGAAAGATTTAATCAATTCATTCTTAACTAGTTTGATCTTTAAAATCAGTAGTCACCAGAGAATTGTGGATTCAGCTCAAAATATAGTTAAAAAGTAAGCATGGGTATTTGACAGAGACAGATTAAGTTTAATGAATGGTGAAGCAATATTTTATTTATAGCCCTCTGATTTGAGACTCCTTAATATACTAGTTACCATATTTAGAACATTCGTGAATAGCTGTTTTTTATTTTAATGGAGCTGTATTACTTTTAATATACTGCAGAGACTTTAAAAATATCTACTTGACTTTTAAAAATATGTACATATACTAAAAGAAAGCCTTTATTCCTTTAAAGGAAGTAGTACAATAGAAATTCATACAGAATGAGACTCACTCAATGATTATGCTTTCTCTAGGTGCCCTTGGTGCTGTAGATGTTTCAGAGGTGAAAATGTCATGCTTAATATTATTTCTCTATTATTTCTTTTATCTCATTAGGAATGGATAAAAGAAGATAGTAAACAAAATTTCATTTTGTCTTTATGTTTAACAGAAAACATAGGTGGGGAAGCACCAAAATTATTCAAAAATATGCATTCTTTATCTATTCACAAAATATTTACTAGCAAAGGAAAGTTTTATAATATTTTAAAGTGACCCTCTTTAGTATTTGTATTTTCAATAAACTTTTTTCCATTTTCATTTCAAATAAGAACCTTTGATGTAAATATAAAGTGTATATTTCTAATCCACATGGCTTATTTTCTTAAATGAGTCTCATAGAATATAAGTAATAACACTGTGATAGAAAACATTATTTACATAGATGAATTCACGCTTTCTCAGAAAATACATTGAATTCAAGTTAATTGCTCAAGGCAAGATATTGTTCTCTCTTTTATGTGAAGAGCATTATTCACAAAAGCCATGGTTAACACTTTAGATAAATGCATGATAAGTTGGTAAGAAAATAGACAGCTTTTAGTGACATAAAGTACATTTTAAATCAAGAATATTTTGTTAAGTTGAATTTTAAGCATCAGATGCCCAGCTGACGTGGCTCAGTGGTTGAGTATTGACTTATGAACCTGGAGGTCACAGTTTGATTCCTCGTCAGGGTACATGCCTGTGTTATGGGCTAGATCTTTAGTGTGGGTAGGGCATGAGAGAGGCAGCCTATCAATGATTCTCTCTCATCATTGATGCTTTGGTCTCTCTCTGTAGAATCTTTTCCTCTCTGAAATCAATAAAGATATATATATTTTTTAATTTTAATCATCAGAGTTTCTGAAAAACAGTCCTACAATAAATTTTATTCTAATGTAATGCTTCATGACTAATATTTCATTTTGCACAGTAATTTTTAAAACTGTTTATTAGAAATAAAGTTTGCAAAGTTATAAAATTGTATAACTAGATGAATGTGAGAAAACATTTTTCAAGTTCTGAATGGGAGAAAATGATATTTGTAAATCATATATTTTGAAAATTTATTATTTCATGGCATCACTTCCAGAAAATTCTCTAAGGAAAGGTTTAGGGGAATGGCCTGGCTTTTGTTTATAAAAGCCCATTCATTTTAAATAGTCTACAAAAGTGACTTCTAAAGATATTACAAATAGTTAGGAGACATGTGGCCAAAGGGAAATACAGGAAAATCCTAGAGAGAGAAAGAAAATATTTAAAACTCAGTCCTGTGGAACAGTCTAAGGACAATGGGAAAACTTGAGGTATTAGGCAGGATGTGATGGTAGAATATGTATCTGAGTATGATTAGCTGTGGGTCTTATTTATTCATTGTACATAATATCCCCCTGGGCTCTTTCCGTATGAAGAGATGCATCTCAGTTTATTGATCTTAATCAGTGCATTATTAACTATATCCTTTAATACTAGGAAGGTAAACAAATCAACTAGTATATAAATATTAAGTATAAATTTTAACTGGAAGTGGAAAGTATTTGCTTAAGTTGACAACTAAGTATTAATGTATTTTGATGAATAGCATATAATTGTTTCTTTGTTTTCAAAAAATATAACTCCTAACCAATATTTTAAACTACATCACAGCACCCCACTCTACACAGTGTCCCATATTTGGTCATTTTAGACATCAAAAGGATTGTCAATAACTAGGAAATAATCTTAACAGTTCTAAATAGGCTATTTACAATAGCGAAGTTTCACACAAACTTCATTTGCATGGTCAGCTAGCTCCCAGTGTTATAAAAATTAAAGACTGTAATTCACAATGGTCAGGCTAATAAATATATACTCAATAAGTACTGTTTTAAATTATGAAACACTGACAGTGACAACATAAGACACCCAGAAGTGTAAACATAGATGCTATTAATATCTAATTTTACAGAATAAGCAAGAACATAAAAAGCAACATAAGTGAAACAAAATAATCCAATTAAATCCTAATGGTTATTTTATTTTAGTTATTTTTATGCTGGAATTGTTACTGTAATAAAGCCAATTTCCACCTATTATCTTATAAGAGCACACTCATTGAACAGCACACCCCAATGTTCTCATTGTTGCCACCTATATGTATTAGAACTCCTTTTATGTATGTTCATTAAAACAGAAAAACATTTATGAAAGAAGTTCTAGAAAAAGAAGGGAAGTATAGAATGGTAAAAACCTCTCATTCCTGTTGTATATCACCCTGTTATTATGACAGAACCAGCGGAAAGTCATGAGGAAATATTCTGATACTTTGAATAGGGGGAGAACTGCTTCAGACCCAAAGGAAAGATCATTTTGCCGTAATATTGGATGCTCTGAGAATATTAGGGTACAGCAACCATAACAATGTACACTTGGCAAGATTGTTTAGGAAAGTAGAAACACTGAGGCTTCTCTAAATGACTTGATATGTCACTTAGAGACACAAAGAAGGATAGAAATGCCAAAAAAGTGATTGTGAACTTCCTTGTGTAACAAACATACTATGTGGAGGACCCTCAGAAATAACCACTTTCAGAGGGTCTGAGGTCCTGTTTTTTCTCATGAAGGATTATCACTGCAGTAGATACTTAAAATATAAACATTTTGATTCTTGATGATAAAGTAATTTCTTCAGAATATTCCTTTGTATGCAACCATTTGTGTACAGGTGAAGTTAGTTTCTCACTGTCCTGCATGGTGATTGATATATTCAGACAGTTTGACAAATTTCAACCAGAGGTGATTTGAGCAAAGATCCACAGCTTACATTTTAAGGGAAATTATTCTCTGAAATAATGGCTCAGCTCCTACTTGGAGATTCCAGATGGACCTCTTTTCATTTGAAATTCAAGTCCTGAACTCTATGCAGCTTGGTCCTTGCCAATTCTCCCTGGGTCTCACGGCGACTCCTTTCCTCTTCTTGGTCTTCTTGGATCGATAGTTCTTCTTAAGCAGAGAAAACAAAGCTCCAGGCCAAAATAAGACATAGAGGGAAGTGAAAATAAAAACACACATATTTCTCTCATGTGATTCCTTTACTTTATTCACTACAGGCAACATACTCAGTATTTTAAAGTCACAGAATCATGGTGGGAAAGAGAAAAACCAATATCTCCTTTTCATTGTAGGTTAGGAGTTATTCAACATTCTTCCAATATTCCTGGCCTATTTCATCAATAAATTTTTGAGGTGTTTTTATGTTATGTTGTGGTCTTTGGCAGTACCCTTGTATGTATGTCCATCATGCTAATAAGTATGCAAGTATGAAGCAGTGAAAATACTTTCTATTTATTTATAAGATGTCTTAAGATGTATTTAATTTCATGTAAAGTATATTTATAGGATAGATTTCCTGATAAAATCATTTAAACTTTGCTATAAGCATTTATATAACTGAATACATGTTTTGTCTGTATATTGATTACATTTATTTTTAAAAATCCATTAATATGTTTTGAGAATTTTTTCAAAAATATTCCATATTCTCCTCACAATTGTCTTGGGATATTGAGAGAATGCCAATAGTGAGTAATAAGGAAAATATATCTTTAACATTCGGGGAGATGGTAATAACACATGACAGATCTGAAGTAAGGGAGATATATATGTTATGAGGTAGGTTACTAAATATTTTCCTTTATAATAACAAGAGTTATTCCAGAAATTCCTTAACTTCTTCCATCCATGTCACTCATGGAAATGTGAAACCCTCAGTCTGTATTATGAGTTCTGGTTAACCTTCATAGAATCAGTCAAAATAAATATTCATGAAAAACAGGTTCATTTTTTTAAAGGGATATTTCTGAGATTATAAGAGTGTAAGGACAATAATGGAAATTGAGTTTTAGTTCTTTGTATCTACTTTCCCTAGTTGGTGTCATGGAAAAGGGGACTTTGTATAAATAGAAATCCAAGTTATAAGTTTTGTATGTAGCAAAAATAGAGGTCATGTAATTCTATGTTTTTTGCACCAATCTTTTATATTTAGCATGTCATAGGGTTTTGCATAGATAATTTTAGAAAGATGAAAGTATAGATCAGAATCACATTTAATCTACTATTCTAAAATCAAAAAGTTATAATTTCTCTGGTCTTATCTGCTTGATTTAGACCATCAGGTTTCATGGCCTTACGCTTTGCTTCTAGCTTCCAGTAAAGGGAAGAGTTAAATGTATGGTTATTTGTATCTAGATAACAAACCCTTCCTTTTTGGACAAATCATATGTCTACTGCCTTTTTTTCTGTAGACTATCTTTGATTTTCTTTAATATTTATAAATTTTTCTATTTTGTGTACATCTGACTGACAATACTAACTGACAATACCTAAACTCTTTTATTTGGAAATCAATATTTATTATAGACATCATCTTAATGCAGAGTTTCCTGATATATGGTAACATGATAGTTACTTGGTTAGTATTTTACTAATATTTTCCATTTTATTTTTATAGCAAATAATATTTTATGATTTAATTTGAAAAACAAATCAAAAATTCAGGAAACACTGAAAATAGCAGTGAGTTATAAAATAGGTGAAACTTTTAGTAAGCTTTTATTCCATGAAAGTGTTATATGATTAGTAGATTTCAGTTAAATTCCTCCTAATATTTGAGTCAATGGAATCAATTCAAAAAGAAAGCCACCCTGATTAAAAATATGTTCTATAACAGCTATTTTTAATGTGCATACATGAGTTTATATGATATATGTTTTTTATTGTTTTTTAATTTTTTTTAAATATATTTTACTGCTTTTTTACAGAGAGAAAGGGAGAGAGATAGAGAGTTAGAAACATCGATGAGAGAGAAACATCGATCAGCTGCCTCCTGCACATCTCCTACTGAGGATGTGCCCGCAACCCATGTACATGCCCTTGACTGGAATCGAACCTGGGACCTTTCAGTCCGCAGGCTGATGCTCTATCCACTGAGCCAAACTGGTTTCAGCTGATGTATGTTTTTTAAATTTTAGTATGTAATGATAATTGTAAAAAATGTATTATTAAAGAAATGAAACATGTCCAACAAAAATTGGAACTGAATGCTGTGCTTAATGTCTAGGTCACAAGTTTTATTTTTCTGAATCATCATGACACATGCTATACACATTTCACTGCAAGGAAGTTAATTAAAGATATACAAGTCATATTTTTTGTTCAATAAATGTCAGTTATGTTATTTTTTTTGAATTTACTGGAAGGACATTAATTAATAAAATTATACAGGTTACAGACATACAATTCTACAATACATCAACTATATGTTGAATGTGTGTTTACCATCTCAAGTCAATCCCCCAAGTCAAGTCTCCTCCCATCACCCTTTATTCCTCCTTTATTATTAAGTTGATACAAAGTTTTAAGAAAGTATGCAGTTGTTCATTAAAATTGTAAAGAAATAAATCAAAAAGTACTTTTCTTATTTATAAGGTCACTCAAGCTTAATTTTCGTAGCAATAATATAGTAAATTCTAGTAAAAAGTTCACTTAAGTTAGAAATATAAATAAATGTGAAATCTGTTCATACTTCAAAGTTTGATTCCAAAGAATATTCAATTTATTAACATCTTATTACATATGTTTAATTATATATATATATATACTAGAGGCCCATTGCAGGAAGATTCCTGCAGGAATAGGGCTTCCTGAGACCAGAGCAAAGCAGAGAAGGGAGGGAAGCCCATCAAGGCAGCCTTCGCTCCCCTCTCCGCTGCCTCACTCCCTCTCTTCGCTGCTTTGCCCTGGGCTCCCACCCTTCTCTGCCACCTGGGCTCTCTCCCTTCTCTGTCGCTTTGCTTTCTCACCAGGTCACGGATCCAAGACCCGGGTCCTGTGGGCAGCATCGTGTGTTGCCAGCCCCACCTCGCTGGGTCATGGATCCGGGTCCCGGCTCCCACTGGCAGCATTGCGCGCTGCCAGCCCTGCTTACAGTATGAAAATTTAACAGCCATCTTTGTTGGGTTAATTTGCATATTCTTCTGAATGGCTAATGGGCATAGTGAAGGTATGGTCAATTAGCATCTTTGTCTTTTATTAGTGTAGATATTTATATTTACATATGTATATAGGTATGTATTTCCGTTTAGCTCTACACAAACTGGATAACAATATACATAACAATTTGTACGTTCGTTTTTTACTCAATTGTATTATACTCAATTCTAATATATTTAGTTATACATGGATTATACAGTATATCAAAGCAAGTTCATAATGAAAAAATATTTATTTCCACAAGAATATCTGTTATTTAATTTTAAGATAGATTTTATTTTATTATGAATCGCTCCAGAATAAATTAAGTCACAGTATTAACTTATGAGAAGGATAAGATTTACCAAGTTATTTTATGCTTGAGATTG
>NW_006299512.1:249951-250587 GCF_000327345.1 Myotis davidii
ACATTTTAGAAAATTTTATTTTATCTCTTAACTTTATATTGCTTGTATGTCATTAACATGAATAATCTAGTCAACTTATTTTTTTTAAATTATAGGTTGGAATTTGGCTAATTTTCTTATAGTGCCAAAGTGGCACTTCCCTTCACCTAATGTTACTTCTTGTTTGGCTTTATCATGCATACTGTTGTTTCTTTTTGATTCCATTTTAGTCATTTTTTCTTTACCACCGTTTCTTGTGGTATATCATAGAGTCCAAGGAACAGTTTTAATGATTAAATTAACACCCTTTAAGTAACACCTTTCTAACATTATTAATGAAGATATTATACATATACAGTGGCTCTATAGTTTGCAATTCCTTTCCAGAATTTCTGTTAAAGTAATTGTCCTATTCCCTCCATTTCTAGCGACTTTATTCAATGAAGACTTATTTCCTCTCATTAAGATCAATTATCTGATCCATTTTTCTTGATAGGAAATGACTAAAAATAGTTCAATTTTTCTCTAGTCAGATATATTATTTATTAGGAAATGTTTTACAATTATTATTCATAATTTTAAGAAAATAATTATACTACTGCTTTATTAGAGCAAGAACAAAAGCCAGTGTTTTTGTGAAAATAACCTAATGGTGCA
>NW_006299512.1:251712-252494 GCF_000327345.1 Myotis davidii
ATCTAAAAATCAATAAATATATATCCTTGGGTGAAGATTAAAACAATTATTAGTAATATTATTATAAGTATATTCAACAGAATATAGTCAACAGATATATACACATATATATGCAAATATATATATATATAAATTTAAAGAGTATAATGTATTTAACTTTAGATATATGAATGCAAATATAGTGATAACATTTTGATGTTGACTTCCTCACAGACTAGGTTCTGTTTTTCATGTAGAGGTGGCAGTATACAGTAGATGAATTTGCGAAGGAGAAAAATAAGCTTTTATTTAATCTAAAAAAAGAAAAATTAAGTATTTTACCTTTATTTTTAATCTGAAAAAAAAGTAAAATCACAGATGTACAAAAGAACAGCAATCTAGTCCCATAGGAATTATCTTAGATAACATGTAAACAGCATCTGGATCCAAATATCACTCAGGGAATAGAAGCAAATAAAAATAATTATCTGCAAATAACTAAAAATAAATATTTGCAATTTCATGTTGTGTGTAATAAAATAGAATTATAAAATCAGTTGCCATTGAAGTTTAGTAAGTACTGTCTTTGAAAAGACTTTGGCATTTGTTCTTAATTTGAAACACATATCAAAATAAAAAGAACATTTTTATTTAAAAAAACTCAATTTTGTATTTTAAACTTAAATTTATTTATATATATATATATACACTAGAGGCCCGGTGCATGAAATTCATGCACTGGGTGTGTGGGGAGGGGGGGGGGTGTCCCTCAGCCCAGCCTGCCCCCTCTCACCTACTGGGAG
>NW_006299512.1:253495-263883 GCF_000327345.1 Myotis davidii
ATATTGAAAGGTATCTACCTTTTTAAATATATTTTTATTGATTTCAGAGAGGGAGAGGAAGATAGAAACATCAATGATGAGAGAGAATCATTGATCCACTACCTCCTGCATGCCCCCTCCTGGGGATCAATCTTGCAACCCCAACATGTGCCCTGACTTGTATTCAAACCATGACCTCATGATTCATAGGTCGTTCTTCAACCACTTGCCTGGTAAGAATTTTTTAAATGTTATGGATAGCCATTTATTTATTGGTGTTCAAAATCTATAACAATATATTTCCTGATGACTTTTTGAAGAAAACAATCTAATTGAGAATACATAAAAAAGAAATTAATTATTTGTTTTGAATGAAATAATAATTATGATATGGCACCTGAGTTCATAAAAGTTCAATTTTTAAAATGTTTCTCTCTGTATGAGTGTGTGTATATATAAATGTGAGTGCTTGCCACATGTGAAGCTATTTATTTTAATGTTTTGGTGACTTATAGTATCAAATTTAACTTTGGAAAGATAAGTTAAATATAAAAATAACATTTTTTGCTTATTTTATAAAATAGAGTTGACTGGAACATTGAAACATAACATACCTGATTTTCCTGCTTTTATATAGGTTAGAAGTTAAACTGTACTGTCTGAAAACTAGTTCTGGAGTATTTCTTTGTACCTTTTCTCATCTAAAAGGTGGCTGTTACTGTTGGACCCTCAGAATAAAAGTAAAAATAAAACTCTGTAAAGCATAACCCAAAAGTTATTTGACCCACTTTACTACACTGTGTCTCTTTATTGGTAAATTTAGACCATTTATATTTAGGGTAATAATTGATGTATGAGGATTTCCCGTAGCCATTTTCTTTTGTTTTCTGGCAGCTCTGTATCTTCATTAGTTCTTTTCCTTTATGTTCTGTCAGTTGTTTTTTGTTTGGTGGTATTCCGTACTTCTTTCCTCTGTTTCCTCTTTTTTAAAGCTAAGTGTCCTGGTTTGGGGTTTTTTGTGTGTGGTTACCATTCAGTTTATAAAAAATAAAGTATATATATAGTATTTTTTTTTCTGTCTTTTGAGTGCATTTGATCTTCATCCTCCTTTACCACTTCAAAACTTTCAAATTTTTTTGTCAGAAATTATTCCTGTTTATGCTGTGAGTTTTTTGGTGATCTTACTCTTAGTGTTGTAACCTTATGTTCTTCATTTCAGGTATACTAATTCCCTTGAATATTTCCTACAATGGAGGTTTTGTGGTGCTAAAATACCCAGCTTCTGTATATCTTGGAATATCTTTGCCTCCTTCATATTTAAAGTACCATTTTGCTGGATACATTATTTGTGGCTTTTTAGATGTTTGAATATTTGGTTCCACTCTCTTCTGGCTTATAGAATTTCTGTTGAGAAGTTAGATAAAATTCCAATGAGCTTTTCTTTGTAGGTCACTGTCTTTTTTTCCCTCTTGCTTTGAGAATTTTTTCTTTGTCATTAATTTTTGACAGTTTTAATACAACGTGCCTTGGAGAGGGCCTCTTTGGACTGAGGTAACTAGTATACTGTGTGCTTCTTGTATTTGAGGATTGAGTTCTTTCCATAGATTTTGGGAGTTCTCATCCACTATTTATTTGAATAAACGCTCTGTTCCTTTCTCCCTCTCTTTCTCTTCTAGAATGCCTATTATTTTAATGTTATTTTTTTAAAAAAAATATTTTTTATTGATTTCAGAGAGGAAGGGAGAGAGAGAAATAGAAACCTCAATGATAGAGAGAATCATTGATCAACTGCTTCCTGCATGCCCCCACTTGGGATCAAGCCTGTAACCCGGGCATGTACCCTGACCAGAAGTCAAACAGTGACCTCCTGGTTCATAGGTTGACACTCAACTGCTGAGCCATGCAGGCCGGGCAACATCACTTTTTCTGATGGAGTCAGATAGTACTTGTAGAGCTGTTTCATTTTTCTTTACACTTAGGTCTCTCTTTTTTTCCTTCTGCATAATTTCAAGATTCCTATCTTTGCTACCACTAATTAATTTCCTTAATTGCATGCTTCATTTCCAGGATTTCTCATTGATTCTTTAAAGTTTCAATCTCTTTGATAAAGTACTCTTTTTGTTCATTGATTTGTTTTCTGAATGCATTAAAGTGCCTGTATGTATTTTTTTGCATCTCATTGAGTAATTTCAGAACTGCAATCGTGAAATCCCTGTCATTTATAGCACAGATTTCCATGTGTCGCAGCTTGCTTTCTGGCAGATTTTTCATTTTCTTTCTCATCCTTCTCAATACTGTGGTTTATTCATGGTATTTGCTGTTCTTCTTTGTCTAGGCATGTATATATGTCTGTATTAATGGCCTTCCATAGCAGCTTTCTCTGAAGATGTCTTTCTATTCATTTCCAGGAAATGGTATTGATGAATTGCATTATTTTTAACCTCTGTGATCTCCCAGACTTGGCCTCCATGGCTTCCATTAGACGGTACAGCTGTGCTTCTTGGGAGTGGGGTTTATTTTACCCTCACCTTAATGGCAAACCCTGAAATCTGTGAGTTTCCCTCCCAAGTGCCCACCTGGAGAGCAGTCACAGAGGAAAATTGCAGTACGATTGCAATAGTTTTGGTTTACAGATAATATACACCAGAATAGATGGTGAGTTTTGGGAGTCCAAGTGGTGTCAGGTTCCATTTCCTTGTCTGAAATATCACCACCTAACCCATCAGTGGAGAGCCACACCATACTCCCCTGCTCTGTCATGCATCTGCTGCTCAGTCACTGTTTTTGTTGTCACCAATTTTCTCTGCTCACCTTGCTGGATGGCCTCCTGCAGATCTCTGTTCCTCCCAGTGGAAGGAAGCACCTGCTACTGCCGGCTCCCTCCCCTCTGCAGGCCAATCCTGAGCTCCCAGCTGCAGGGTTGCATCTATAAACCTTCTGAACTTTCTTCCCTTTGTTTCTCCCCATTTGTTCCCAGTTGCTCACCTTTAGATGTTTCAATGCTCAGGTCTCTCAGGTATGCCTCAGTATTGAGCAGGGAATTCTTTGTTGAATTATAATTGGTTGACTTGTTGAAATTTCAGAAGGAGAAGCCAAAGAGTTCTCTCACCCCACCATTCTTCTGATGTCACTATCCAAAAATTTTTTAATTAAAGAAAACAAACAAACAAACCTTCAATTCACCTGAGGTTTAAGAATAATTGAGACAGCTATATATTATATGTTATCAATAATATTTCAATTATATTGTATAAAAGCAAAATTATGGAAATGGTAAAACAATCTGTGGTTGATAGGGTAGGAGAAAGGGATAAATAGGTGGAGTACAGAGAATTTTGAGGGCAGTGGAAATATTCTGTGTGATAGTATAATGATTGGACTCATGTCATTACATACTTTCCCATACCTGTAGAATGTAAAACAGCAAGAATGAAAAAGAAATGTGAACAATGAACTTTGGTTGCATATGACTTGTCAACATATCTTCATCAATTGTAACAATGGACCACTCTATTGAGAGATGTAAATAATGTAGGAGGCCATGCATGTGTGGGAACAGGAGTTATATAGGAAATTTCTATAAATTCTATCAATTTTGCTATGAACTTAAACATGTTCTACAAACATAAAGTATTAAAAAAATAAGAATACATTCAGTATGCTTCTCAATAGTATCATACTAAATATTATAGAAAGAGAAGGTAAATTTATCCAAATTTATTTATTACTGTGTACAAAATAAATTAATTATTAATTTAGTGATATTAATTAATTATAATGTTGACATAAAATTTAGCTTATTAATTGTATCATTCATTGTTTAATTATTTCCTCATATGACAATATTATTTCTAAAGAAAAACCCCATTAGCTTAAAATTTGTGAAATACTAATAATATCTTATTTTTAATATCTTATAAAATTTGTTTCTTTATCCATGCAGAATATATAATTTTAAAGTAATTATATAATAGGAGTGGGGGATACACTTTTTAAAAATAACTTTCTATTTTGCATGTCAATAAATGTAGCTAACAAACATACTATTTAAGTTCTCTTGCATCATGGATTTATAGATGGCTGATCTTAAATCCTCTGCTTCTGTGCATATAACAAGAATGAGGAGTAGCATAAAACATTATAAAAACAAACAAAGCACAAAATGTTATGGTTACTTTTCAATCTAAACAGAAGGAATATTGCCATCAATGAAATCTCAAATTCCAAAGTGTTTATCCCTTAAGTGGAAGTAATACTGAACCCATGTTCAGAGGACTCCCACTTTGAAAGCTAATTCTCTAGAGGCAGGTGCTGGTATAAGGAAAATGGTTTATTCAAGAGCCAGTAGCCTGAAAGGATGCACGACTCCCATCCCAAAAACCATCTTTTTTTTAAAAAAGTTTTTGTTTTTGTTTTTTTTAAATATATTTATTGATTGATTTCAGAGAGGAAGGAAGAGGGAGAGAGAGACAGAAACATCAATGATAAGAGAGAATCATCAATCGGCTGCCCCCTGCACGCCCCTCACTGGGGCTCACTGGGGAACCCAAAACCATCTTAACATCTAGTGCAAGCAGGGGTTTTTATCAAGAGGAATAGGGAAACAGAACGAAGAAGTCAGAGGGAGGGGCTCTGGATGTGCAGGCAGTGTTATTGCTGGTCCTGATAGGGATCTTTAATGTCGGCATACTGGGACTGATCAGGGTCAGCCAGATTCCTGTGGTTGGGTGACCTGAGTCAGCCAAAGTTCAGTGGTCAAAGCCATTTCTTGTACAACTGTAACTGCTATTGCCGGCAGTATGGCCATGAGGAAACTGTTAGTATAATTTTTTTATAAGTTTGTTAGTAAACACTATTCTAAACATATTTCATGGTTAGTATAATAATTTTAATCCCTTTTATAGAAGTATGATTTTTTTCCATTCTTTTGAGAAGGAATTCTTTTAAAAACTTTATTTACCAACATATTGAGGTGATGCTGATTAATAAGACTATACAGGTTTCAAGTGTACTTTTGTATTAAACATGACTTGTATGTTGCATCAGGTGCCCACCAACCAAAGTCAAATCATTTTTTCTTACCTTGTATTTGACCTCCTTTACTCTTTACTACCTCCCATTCCTTCACTCAGGTTACCATTATACTGTTCTCTGTGTCTATAACTTTTATATCCCACATATGAGTTAAATTGTATGTTCTTAGCTTTTTTTGACATTTATTTTGCATAGCATATGATGATCAAGGTCCACCCGTGTTGTCACAGATGGCAGTATTTCTCATTTCCTCGTGGCTAAGTAGTATTCCGTTGTATATATGTACCACATCTCATTTATTCAATCATCTAATTAAGTACACTAATGGGATTTCTTTAACTGTGAAAATGTAAGGATAAAGGTATGTAGGCAAAACAAAACAAACAAAAAAATTAAAATTAACTTAAAGTTGTACAGAAAAACTTTTCTGTTAAACTTATTTTACATGGCATTCAAATATGTAGCTCTAGTGTCATAAAGTAGCTCATATGACAGATAATAACATAAATTATCATTTTCATTTTTACATTGAGGGATATTATTCTGAAGATATAAAAATTAGAATAATGTCTGGCCTCCTTTACTTATATTTTTAATGGCACCTAATTTTTCAATCCATATAATGTATCCTTAAGAGCTATATTTTCATTTAAGAAAAAAATGATATTTATGAAATTAAATTCAGAGAATGATAAAACTGTTCTAACCACAGATCATCATATGATTGATAATATGCAATAATTTTTATTTATGGATAGATATATTTTTGAACTACTAAGCAAGGTAAAAAATTTAAATGTGACTTATGTGTTTTCATCTGTAATTCAAGTCTTCTGTACCTGTGTCATATGATAAAAATGGTATCAGAGTGTAGCCCAGTTTATGTACTGCTGAAAACAATGAGCAAATCAGACACTTCAGTCTCTCCAGCTTAAGTCTGAAGTAGAGTTCTGTTGGGCAAAAGAGGTGGATGATAGACCTCAAGCAGGACTGGAAACTGTGCAACAGCAAACTGAAAAACAAAACAAAAACCTCCACAAACTTCAGTGTGTGCCTACAGTATGGGAGAAATAACTCTATACATTTGAAGTCAAAAAATGTAAACAAATCATGCACGTCATGACCTACTTCACTACACAGAAATGCTTTGTGAAACAAAGATCAAAGGATGTCAAAACCCATTATCACATTGTTTTGTGAAAGCTACTGAATAGAGAGGACATAAATTAAAAGAAGGAACATCCTAATGATCAAGCAATATGTTGCATGTGTATATGCAAATCTACATATGACATGAACAAGCCAAAAGGAATATTATTTTTACTCTATAAGATTTCATATTTTAAGGTAGTATATTGAATGATCATTTCAGTAGTATTGTCCATATCTCAAAATTATCTGTTTCTATAAATACATTTATTTTCCTAGCAATTGCTTTCTTATCATAGTCACTCTTTTTTCATTTTTATATGTTTATCTGATAACAGTCAATTCATTAAATATTGCATAGTTGCCTATGACAAGATGAGATAAATGATGAACAAAGCTACTCAGGTCTTGCACAAGTCATTCTGAATATCTGCTTAGCGAACTAGCATATTCTCAGGTAAAAGAGTAATAGAGCGATAACCAAATAGTGGGTTACTATAGCAAGTCAATGTACAGTTGAATGGGGAAGAAATAATTGAGAATTTTATAAAAATGCAGGCGAGTAATAAAAAACTAGCTGGGTAAGTGTATTCATTCATAGTGTCAAAAGGGATTTGCTGTATTATTTGACACACTCAGGTAATACAATTATTTTTAATCTGACAAACACCACACCTCCTGTGGCACTAAATAATCAGTTTACTCACAACTGGACCCAGTTTTCATATGGAAATCTAGATCTCTAATCCTGATTCTGAGGGAGGATTGTGACAAGGGAGAAGACAGATTATAGGCTTACAATTAAGCTGACTATCTTCTCAGTGGTTCAAGGTAACAGGAATTAGTGTGCACAGCATTGACAATGAAGACCTGAATTTCAGATTTGTTAAATTGCAGGTAATATGGATACATAGAAATAAGGTTGTGATATGTTATTCATGATGCCCATGTCAAATACATAAATTGGTGGTATCAGTTTAATTTTTTAAATATATTTTTAATGATTTCAGAGAGGAAAGGAGAGGAAGAGAGAGATAGAAACAGCAATGATCTAGAGAGAATCATTGATCTGCTGCCTCCTGCATGCCCCACACTTAGGATCGAATCAGTAACCGAGGCATATGCCCTGAACAGGAATCATCCGTGACCTCCTAGTTCATAGGTCAATGCTCAACCACTGAGCTATGTTGGCCAGGTGTGGTATCAGTTAACACGCAACACACTGTCCCTCACTGGCTGATGTAGCCTGAAAACTTCTCTATACACATGTAGTTCAGAAAAATTGTTTCTGGAATTATGCTTCTTAGAGTGAAGAATTTGTTATCTGAAAAGGCTGTGGTTGAGCTGAAAATATGATACAATGTATATATATGGAAACCTATTATAATTGCTTGACTACAGTCATCAAATAGAGTATTGAGATTTCAAGAAATATAAATATCTGGTCAAGCATTACATGATGCAAATGTATAAATAAATATAATTGTCTGTATCTGTGTTGTGCATTACTATAGTCTCTAGCCACATGTTGGCACTGAGAAACTGGAATGTGACTAGTCTGATGAAACTGAATGAAACTGAATTTTTAATGGAATTTAAGTTAGTTTAATTTTTATTTATTATATATATTTTTTAATTTAGAGATAGCAGAATGGGGAGAGAAAAAGGAGTGGGAGAGAAATATCAATTTGTTGTTCCACTTATACATGCATTCATCAGTTGATTCTTGTATATGCTCTGACAGAAGATTGGATTCATCACAGAGCATTGGACTTTGGAGTATTGGGAGATCACTCTAATCAACCCAGCTACTTGGCCAGGACCAAGTTAGTTTACATTTTAAATAGACATATATGACAGCTGGCTACCTTTCTATAAAGAATAGTTCTAGACCATAAGTTAAAACAACTAGAAATGAACCACTTATCAGATAAAGGAGGTAAAAGGCACAGATTTGGGACTTATACATAAATGTACATAAACATACACATTTACATATATATAGACATATATGAAATTTGACCAGATGTCTAAAGTTAGGCATTTAGGTGTTATTTAAAAGTTCATAAATTTGTGCAGAAATCTAAGTACTCAGCTTTTGGCACTATCATCCTTATGGTACCCAAATGTGGCTTTTTATGAACACACTAGAGGCCCAGTGCATGAAATTTGTGCATGGGAGGGGGGTGCCTCAGCCTGGCCTGCACCCTCTCCAATCCGGTACCCCTCAGGGGATTACCAACTGCCAGCAGTCAGACATCCCTCTCACAATCTGGGACGGCTGGCTCCTAACCGCTCACCTGCCTGCCTGTCTCATTGCCCCTAACTGCCTCTGCTTGCCAGCCTGATCATGGCCTAACTGCTCCCCTGCCAGCTTGTTCACCTCCTAACTGCTCCCATGCCAGCCTGATCACCCCTAACCGCCTCTGCCTTGGCCCCTACCACCGTGGCTTTGTCCGGAAGGATCTCCAGAAGATGTCCAGTATAATTAGCATATTACCCTTTCACTAGTATAGATGATGTTTTCAGAAACTCCCAGATTCAGGTCCTCATTCAAAACATCTAAACAAAAAAGGAACAAATGAGATTCGTCCATATCTTGGTTTCTAAATTAAAAAAGAAAATCTTTTCTAGAAGATATTCCATACACTTCATTTACATTTTATTCATTTTATCAGTGCCCTTGGGAAGAACTAGCTGTAGAGGTTAAAGGGAATGGGACTGTGTAACACGTTCAGCCTGAATTATGATAGACAGACTCATGCAACAAGGGAAAAGAAGAAGTGTTGGGTAGGGAAGCAACAATGTCTTTAAGGCATACTATGAATCCTGGAGAGAATCTCAGCTTGGAATAGGAAATGAAAAAAAAGGAAAAAGAAGCATATACTATAATATGTACCTATTTCAATAGAAATATAAAAATGTACCAGGGCTTCCAGAGTTAGGCAATGGTGAGAGATGGCTTTTCAGCACTTAAAAAAAGGGTGCAAAAGGCATGGAGTATGGCTCATTTAGACTGGGACATATGGTATGAGCCAGCGGGCTTGCTAAGTGTTAGATCATCTGAACCACATATGTCCCAATAAAAATGTGCACATCACATAAAAAATGATGGTAAAGTGCTAACCAGCAGTCGCCACCCTTTTGGACCTCAGAGATCACCAGTGGTCCATGGACCACTGGTTGGCGACCACTGTAAACACTTTTTACTAGAATGTGATATTGGATTACTTATTGATTATCATAATATTAATGTAAAACAAAGGGTAGAAGGTTGCATAAACTTCTCATGTTCACAAATACCACTGACCACAACCTGGCACCCCATCTTCCTTCTCAACTTTATTTTACTGTGTAGTAATTATCAACTTATCTATATATATAAAAGCCCAGTGACTGGAATGGCAGAATGACCAGAACAACCAGAAAGACTGGTGGCTATGACAGGCACTGCGGCAGCCAACCGGCCTGATCCAGGTCCCAATGGCCATCCCCGGCTGGCCCCGCCCCCAATCGCCCCACCCCACCCCGATCAGGGGCGGGGCCAACCAACCACTTGTGGCCCCTTCCCCTGGTTGGCCCAGCCCGATGGGCCCCCATTGGGGTGGGCTAGCTGGACCCCACATGTGCACGAATTCGTGCACTGGATGTCTAGTAATATATATGGAGCCATATGCAGCATGCTTATGCCTCTCCTGTCAAAACCTCCCTGAGTCTTTATTTCACTACTAGAGGCCTGGTGCACAAATTCGTGCACAAGTAGAGTCTCTAGGCCTGGCCAGTGATCAGGGCCAATTGGGGCCTTCTGGTTGCCGGCTGGAGCCTTCCTTCATTCTACGCCACCTTCTGGTGGTCATCGCAAGTCATAGCAAGCGATCAAACTCCCAGTCTCCTGCTTGAACTCGTGAGGGGACAATTTGTATATTATACTTTTTTCTATATAGATTCTCTCCTTCAACTTACTCTGTTCAAGTCACACTGCTCTTCTTTCTTTCCTTTTCTTTTCTCTCCTTTTCTCTCCTTTTCTTTTCTTTTCTCTTCAGTTTTCATAACAGTCTATGTAATTATTACATTTGAATAATGTATAGGTGACAGCACAGCTGCAGCACTGGTAACTGGATAAATGACCAGTTCAGTTGAAGGTGCTCTCATTTCTGATGGATGCATATGCCAGCCCTCTTCCTCCTTGAAGCATTTCCAATTGTTGTCTAAACTTGAAATACTCT
>NW_006299512.1:263920-273945 GCF_000327345.1 Myotis davidii
ACTTAATTTTCAGGTACTTATTAGGTTCAACCTCTAAAAAACATATTTAATATTACAACCACCACCCTCCATAATCTAGAAAATAACATATTTTCTAGTGAAATGCTTTCACTGCTCTTCATTAAATACAATGTTTTAATTCTTGAATTGCATGCTCCTTAGCTGTAATCTGCTCTCTGCTCTTATGTCACTTGCACATACAAAGTCTAGTATTTGGCATTTATAACATGGTTGAGTCCTAGTTCTTATTGTCTTTCTAAGAAATAATGTAAAATGTCTTAAAATATCAGAATGAATATTGAAAGCAGGAGCTTATATATTTAATTAAAAATAATAAGTATGTGGTCATTCTTTCAATTTCAAGTCTTGATTTCATGTCACTTGTAGAATGCCTCTGGAATGTTACTTTTTGTATTGCCTTTATGAACAATCTAATTTTTATTCATTTATGGCTGCAAGTAGACAAATTTCTCAAATAGCAAACTTCTCATATATAAATGTAAATATGCAATAAATTTCATTTTCTTTATTTTATTTTAAGGATAAGTAATTCAAAGAGTTAAAGATGTACCCTTACTTTATTTTTTAATATGCTTTTATTGATTTTTAAAGAGAGAAAGGAAAAGAGAGAAAGAGAAACATCAATGTGAGTGAGAAATATTGATTGTTGTCTCCTGCCCACACCCAGACTGAAACTAGACCCACAGCCTGGGCATGTGCCCTGACTGGGAATCAAACCAGAGACCTTTTGCTGCATAGGATGATGCTCTACCAATTGAGGCACACTGGCCAGGGCTCCTTTATTTTTAAACAAACATGAAAATTAATAAATCTTGAGTAGTCCTTTTACAATATAAATAATATCCCTGTATTTATTTTCAAATTTTTATTTTTCAGTTTCAATTTTTTATACATAAGATTCATTAATCAATAAATAATTTGGAGAAACCCATGCATCTACAAGTCCTCTATGAAAAATGAAATTGAATTCTGACAATTGGTAAATTGTTACTGTGAGAATAGTATATTTATATTTCAAAATAGCTTTTTCTAGCAAGAGCTAAAAATTCAATATTGTCCAAAAATAATTACATTCTGTAACCCCCTTCTCCAAAATGTCATGTAAAAATTTTGTGTGATCAACATGAGAGAAAAGTATTTCAAAGAATATATGTGGTCTCATACCATGGACATTTTATCTACTATCACAGGAGCCCCTTCCTTTTATTTACTACCGAACTTTGGAAGAATCTTTTTTAAAAAAGTCTCTTACTATAATTGCAAGGAACAATCTTTTACATAGATCTGCCTCGTATAAAATACATTTAGTTTTGAGAAACTTTTGCCGTCTTCATCTTTTTTACAAGTTAGGTTTTATCCTGAGTTCTACAGAATATTCTCCTTTTACAGCAGTTTACAAAGCTGCATTCTTAACAAATTACAACAATTAGTAAGGCAAAACATACAACATATTTTCCCTTGTATTTTGTTCCCAAGATTCCTATTGGCAGGATTTCACTCATTTCATTACTAGCTTTATCCTGCCCTGATATTCTCATTTGATCATTGACGTATATAAGTTTAAATCTACTCACTTCCTGCCCTAGACTGATATGCGCTTCCTTTTGATTTATTCAGTTTTAAACTCTCTCTATACCTCTGAACATCTTAACTCAACGAAAAACATATCGCCCAACCATCAACCGAAATGTACTCTCCAATTTTGCAAAATAACTCAAACTCAACATTTCCATTCACTTCTTTTAAGGTCAGGTTCTGAAATGGGGTTTTTGGACTGGAATGTGTAGTGTTCTTTGGGCAGGATGGCTTTTCCTGGGCTCTTGGTCCGTCGAAGTCGAAGTCGAAGAATGAAACCACTGACGAAAGATGGTACAGTAATGGTGAAAATTTATTGAAGAACAAGAACAGACTCCCACGTGGGGAGGGAGATAGAGACCCACTGAGTCCCTTTTTTCTAAGAAGAGTCCCACTGAGTTCTTTTTCCCTATAGTTTATAGAGGCTGCAGATCTTTGTGCCTTGATATCCCCTCGATTGGTCACCATCCCCTTCTGACTTGGTCACTATAGCAACTCCTGAGCTCAGTCAGACTCACATGGGACATGTGAGGCTCTCCTTCCCTCCTCCCTTATTGTTTCCATATTCCCTCTGAGCTTTCTGTCTCCTTCCCTTTTTTTCTGTAAATATGTACCTTTTGCTACTCCCAGCTCTCTTGTCTTATGAAAATGTAACTTCTGCTGCTCCTAGCTCCCTTGTCTTATGGAAATGTACCCGTTTGCAACTCTGTAGCCCTGTGTTTTCTTCCATGGATCCCTTAATTTTTAAAATTTCCTAAACCTGTCTATTTCTCCCCTAAACACTCCTTTCAGTTCTAAGTACTTTTTGCATTGTTTATCAAGTTTACATGAAAAAACGTCTTACCATGAACAACTGTGAAGGATATGTAATTTTCCCTACTAGCAATCTAAGTTAGTATTTTAGTATTAGACTAAGAAATATATGCCATTTTTTTAACCTAAACATGTATTTGTGAAACTTAATATGAAGCTGGAATCACATATCTGATAAGGAATCTCTACATTCCTTAAAAATGTAGAGATTTTTAAGGAATCTCTACAATATATAGAGATTCCTTAAAAATAATCAACAAGAAAACATGAGTAAATATCTGAACAGACCTTTTACCAAAGAAGATATATTATTGGCAAATAAATACATAGAAAGACACTCAAGCCCTGGCCTGTGTGCTTCAGTAGGTAGGAGTGTCATCTAGTACACCAACAGGTGGCAGGTTCGACACCTGGTCAGGGCACATAACTAGAAAAGGTTTTGATTTCTGTCACTGGGCAGGGCGTGTGCAGAAAACAACTAATTGATGTGATATTTTTCTCTCACTTTGATGTTTTTCTCTCTTTCACTCTCTCTCCCCTCACCTCTCTTTAAAAATTCATAAAATGTCCTCAGGTGAGGATTTAAAAAATAAAAGACACTTAACATAATTTATCAGTATGTAAATGCAAATTAAACCACAATATGACACCACTATTCATCTATTTGAATGACCAAAACCTGAAACACTGACAATAATAAATGTTAATGAATATGCAAAGCAACTAAATTCTCATTAATGGCTGTGGGAATGCAAAAGAGTACATGCTCTTTGGAATACAGTTTGGCAGTATCTTATAAGTGGAAACATAGACATCATATGACCCAGTAATTGAACTTTCATCCAACAGAAATGAGTTGGAAATGATGTTCACAGAAGATTCTGTAAAGGACTATTTATAGGAGCTTTTTTCATAATCATAACAAACTAGAAGCCAAGATATTTTCAACAGATACATGAATAAATAATACAAATGTACAGAAAAATACAAGGATTGAGGTATTAATTCACAGAACCATATGAATGATTTTAAAGGCAATTTGCTAAGGAAAAGAAGCCAGATATGAAAGGCTAGGTATGGTATGATTTCATTCACATAATATTCTAGATAAGGCGAAACTATAGAAAGGGATAAAAAATATCATAAGTTCCTAGGGGTTGGGAGAAAAGTTAGTTTTCTATAAAGGCAATGCACAGAATAATTTTCAGAGTGATGAAAACATAATTTGATGCATATATAAAAACCCATAAAACGTCCATGATAAAGACTGAACTTTAAAATATGAAAATTATATACACAGGATAATGTAGGTCACATGATGAAATATATACTGTGAAAGAGTAATCTGTCTCTTATACTGTACTCTAGTTGCTAAATTTTTTTCTCACATGAGTAGAGTTTAACAATTCTGAAAGTAGTTTATGTGACTATTAGTGCTGAAGAAAGGAAATAGATGGAACAAACTGGGAGCCAGATTTCTCACTGTCAGAAAAAGACATCCTATATAATAAAAGCCTGATATGCAAATTGTCCCCTCCACTGGGAGTTCGACCACTCACTATAAAGGGCACTGACCACCAGAGGGTGGCAAGGAACATGGCAGGCGTCAGTGACAGGGCACTGGCAGTGGGTGGTGGTGGAGGCACTGCTGGCCTAGATGGGCCCCAACAAGAGTGGGATCACAGCAGGATGGTGAGTGGGCGGTGCCGGCCCAAAGTGGGTGGGAGAAGGGACTGATCACCCTGCCGATCGCCCAGAGATGGTGACCAGCAGTGACAGTGGGGGGTGGGGGCCACCGCCTGGCTCCCAGGCTCTGAGGGAGCTGGGTGGGGGCCCAATGACTCAGGTGGAGGGGGACTCACAGGGGCCAGGCGACCTGTCCTTCCATGCCAGATGCTTGCTCAGCAATCAGCATCCAGGCCTAGGGACCACACCTGTGCACAAATTTCGTGCACCAGGCCTCTAGTAAGAAATCAGCAAGAGAGGAAGACTAGAATAAAGTGTGTCATAATGAATGAAAGTCTGAGACATCATTATGTATCCATGTTTAGTTTAATATATTCAATGCATACCCAGATACATAGATACAGTAATAATTATAAATGTGTGTATATATGGGTTTTTACATTTAGATGTATTTTCTACTTCTGTCTGTTAAGAAGGCCTAAAAGCATTGACACGCAAGCAATAACAACAATAACCAAGACTAAATTCTAAACTCAATTCTACGATAAGCAGAAAATGTTCTTGGAAAATAACTTATTCTAGGACTGGTCAAGAAAAATGCAATATGAACCTAGGTCATTTTGTTGCACCAGAAGTAAGGTTTCTTAATAAGCAAGGAGACAACCAGTCAGGAGAATATAGGAACCAACCTGAAAGAACACCCAACTTGTACAATAAAATAAATGATCTAGTAATGGATTATAACACTACATTATTTATATTTATATTATGGCTGTGAAAACTTAGAGAGATTTAGAGGCTTAAAACACATATATCTTAGAATTCTGTAAGTCAGAAGTCCAACAAGGGCTCACCAGCTGAAAATCAAAATTTCAGGAGGGTTGTATACTTTTTAGAGACTGTAGGGGAGAATCTGTTCCCTTGCCATTTCTAACTCCTAAAGGCGATTCCCTTACCTTGAATAGTTTCCCCTGTTCTCCACGTTTAAAGCCAGCCATGTTGCATTTTCTAAGTCTTGTCTTCCTCTGACTACAGTCAGTAAAAAAGCACTCTGCTTTTAATGACTTGTATAAGAAGAATGAACTCTCCGAGATAATCCAGGATAATCACTCCAATTCCAGGTCCTTAACCTTAATCACATCTTCCAAGTCCTTATCAGCGTGTGAAGTAACATTTATACATTCTAGGAATTAGGATGTGGACATGTCTGGGGAGTCATTATCCTGCTTACCATAGATATAAAATATAAAACACATATGAAGGATCCCATACTGATATAAATAAATGTTTGGATATGTAAATAGGGGGGAGTGACACACCTTTCTTATAGAAGAATTTTAAATAATATATGAAGATACTTCCCTCTCTCGGGTAAAGCCTTGTAGTGAGCTGTACTTAATGACTTATTTCTCAAGAATAAAGTATACACAGGGGAATATAATAACTGTAGAGTGGAGAAACCTGTAAAGCAATACCTAACCAAGTGATCCAATGGTGATTTAACATCACCATTTATAAGTCAAATTTATACCATGTGCCCCTGATATGCTATATTAAGAAGGCATTTCTCCTTGGTAGTATCCCTTCCCACTCTTCATAACTCTAGTCTAATCATGAGAGAAAAATGTGAAAAACCCAGTTTGTGAGAATTGTAAAGAGTATCTGACCTGTACTCATCAAAGCATTCATGTTCATGAATAACAGGAAAGACTGAGAAATTGTCAGAGACTACAGGAAATGCAGAAGATATGATACCTATATGCAATGGATTGGTGTCTTGGAATGGATTGCGGTTTCTATTGATCTACAACCTGACTGCTAAAATAATAACAATAGCTAATAATCATGTGCCACTCATTGCTGAAGCACCCTTGCATGTTCTACTTCATTTACTTTTCACGATCTAATTATTGCCATATTAAAAATGGGGAAACTTAATCAAGTTTACGATACTAATAGCAGGGTTGGGATTTGAACCAGGGCTGTTTGACTTGAGAGGAGGTGCTCCTCATCACTTGCCTACACTGCCTCACTCAGAAATGAAGGGTCTTTGTCCAGCTGCTTTGGGAGTGCAGCTCTCTCCAGAATACATTTCTCTTTTCTCTTTCTCTGGTGAAGACATTTTCAGACACATCCTCTAACCTGTAGTAATAATTATTTTTACAACAGTTTTACCATTTCAAATTTATACAATGAAGTAACTCTTAGGATATTAACAGTTGTAGAAACACCATCACTATCTAATTTAAGAAAAATTTAATCACCCTTGAAAGAAACTCCACTGTATTCAGTCATTCACTCTACCCTTTTTGCTCTAGTGTCTGGCAATGACTAATGTATTTCTAGCTCAGTAGATTCTCCTATACAGTGCATTTGAAAAAATAAAATCATAAAAAATAGGTTTTTGATGACTGGCTCTTTTACTTAACATAATATTTTGTTTTTAAAGATTTATACATATTGTATTATTAGTACTTTATTCAATTTTTATTTCCAAGTGGTTATACAATTGAATATTATTAATTCAGAAGTTGATGGACAATTGAATTGTACTCAGTTTTTGTGTTTTATAAGGCTGAATGAATATTTATGTACAAATTTCTATGTAAATATGTTTTCATTTGTCATGCTATATCAGTAGAAATTAAGTCACTAGGTCATATGGTAACTATACATTCAACAATTTGATGGACTGTCAAGTTGTTTTTGCCAATATGGCTGTACCATTTTACCAGTGATAGAGTTCCAATTTATCCACATCCTGAACAACTATTATTATATTTTTCATTATAACCATCTATTGGGTACAAAGCAGTATCTCATTTAAGTTTTTGGTTTTCATTTCTCAATAATTAGTGATGTTAAGCATCTTTTAATGTGTTTATTTGTATATGTTCTTTGGATACATGCCTACTCATTTTGTTGTTAATTTTTAACAGGGTTTTTGTAATTTTATTTTTGAGCTGTATGAGTTCTTTATATATTCTAGATGCATGTCCATTACCAGGTACATGGTTTGCAAATATTTTCTCACATTTTGTAGATTTCATTTTCAATCATTTTGTAGTATTTTTAAAGCAGAAATATGTTTAATTTGTATGAAGGAAATTATATTTATTTTAAAAATTTGTCCCTTGTGCTTTTGATGTCATAGTTAAGAAATCATTGTCTAACAAAAGGTCACCAGCACTTACTCAGATTTTCTTCTAAGATTTTTATAGTTTTAGTTCTCATACTTAGGTCAATGATTCTTTTTAAGTTAATTTGTACATCTAGTATAAAGAGGGCTTTGACTTCATTACATTGTGAGTGGAAATCACATTATCCCTTCATTATTTGTTGAAAAAACTATTCCTTCTCCATTGAATTGTCTTATCTCCCTTGTCAAAAATCACTTGACTATACAGGTATTTACTTATTCTCTCAATTCTGTTACATTAAGCCATATGTTTATTTTTACCAACTCACCATACTGACTTAAATATTATATGTAGCTTTCTAGTAACTTTCAAAATTTGGAAGTTTGAATAATCTAACTTTCTTTTTCCTTTACAAGATTGTTCCAGTTATTCTAGTTCCATCTAAGTTTTATGATGCTTATTTAGAAAATATAGGCATGAATAAATAACAATGCATACTCATGAGAAACCAGTCTAAACCAGTTGAATAGAGTCTACAAGTGCTTGTGAAATTCCTTTTACTTGGAGTTCCCAGAGGCTTTATATTATTATGGTAGCTCATACATGGCTTTTAACATTCACATTAAATTTTAGTAAACTTCTTACGGATTTGTATGGCAGTATTTCCATTCTCTTGCATTCTGCCACAGGTGAAATAGTCCACGTGCTGTGCATCTCAAAGAGATGCTTGACCTCTTGTTACCAATCCAAAGTCCCTGTACCTGATGCTTCAAAAAAACACACAAACAAACAAACAAACAAAAAAAAAACTTAAAACATCAGAGTTTGAAATATGGAAAGTTTTATTATAAACAAGGCAACAATAGAGAAGAGAAGATGGGATCTCTAGTGAGAACACAAACCCATCTTAAGAAATTAGAGAGTTCAGGCTTCCTTTTTGTCAAGGGAAGTGGGAGGGAGGAGTTTTAAAAAAAAAAATAATGTGATTCTTTAGGCAATTAAAGGTGAGAACCACTGCTGTAAGCAGTAGAAATGTAGCCTTAGAATTGTGAAAACTTACAATGTACTTCGAGATTTTAGCAGGACATCCCATATAATAAAAACTTAATATGCAAATTGTCCCCTCGGGAGTTGGACTGACCCTGAGTTCAACTGCTTGCTATGACATGCGCTGACCACTAGAGGGCAATATGAAATGAAGTAAGGCCCTGGTTGGCAGCCAGAAGTCCCGGATCGGCCCTGATCTCTGGCCAGGCCTAAGGACCCTACCCGAACATGAATTCCATGCACCAGGCCTCTATCTATTTATTAGACATAGTCAAGTATTTATGAAAATTTTCAAGAGTTGCCAGAATATAGAATAACAGATTTGTTATTAAAGTCTTTTTTAGCTTGGTGCCTTTTCCTACTCAAACTTTTCAAAGATATCCTCTGAAATTTAGGATAATCTCCACACTACATGAAACATGGCCAGTTGTACTCATTGTCTGGTTCTTAATTTCTTCTTCAATCATTTGTGACTTTTTCATTCTAATTAAGATCATGTTTTCAACTAATTCTTCAATCATTCCTCAAGACAATTACAGCATTTGCTTCTTTTCCTGGAACTCTCATTTGCCCATGCTCTGAGTCCTGTGAATCAGAGCTATCTTTCTAATCTACTTTCCAAAATTAAATTAAATTAAATCAAGTTATCAAAAGAGAAAAAAAAATTTAATCTGTATATTCTTATAGTCTTACCCAGCCTTAATTTTTTTCATGATTCCTGTTCTTAAAAGAATGTTATCTGTTATTTCTGACCTCTGAATTTCCCCAGCACAGAACATTGCTAGTTGTATAGTATTCACTTAACACTTATTTGTTAAATATATAGATATGGATATGCTAATGAAGAATAAATGAAAGATTAAAGATACTATTAAAATTTGAAATAAATGAAAATTTTCTATTGTTGTCCTATGCTAATAAATATCACCGATGATATATTAGTTTTTTGGTGAAATTTTCCTAAGATAAATCTCTTTTATATTATTAGGTAATGATGTTTCATTTTATTTTGCACAAAATGGAAGAAACTAATGAATATAAGTATGACCTTTCAGCAAAGTACACCAAGATATATATGAACGATCAGAACGACTGGTTGATCAGTCACTATGACACACACTGACCACAAGAGGGCAGATGCTCAACACAGGGGCTGCCCCCTGGTGGTCAGTGCGCTCCCACAGTGGGAGTGCCACTCAGCTGATTAGGATGACCAACAGCTCCCGAAATGGGAGCAGCTGCTCAGAGGGTGGGTCCACAGCGGCTTGACTGACCAGGATGAATGGCACTCTCACAGGGGGCCTATCCCTGCAGGCCATGCCCCCACTAGTGCACGAATCTGTGCACGGGACCTCTAGAATCTTATCTAATAAAAGACTAAAAGAGTAATTAACCATATCTCTGCTATGGTTCCCATTGGCTAATCAGGGCAATATGCAAATTAAATGCCAACCAAGATGGCAGCTGGCAGCCATGCAGCTGAAGCAAACATGAGGCTTGCTTGCTCCAGTGACGGAGGAAGCCAAGGTTCCCTGCCTGCCGCGGCCTGGCTCTGAGCTCCAAAAGCAACAGTTTCAATTATAGAGGCTAAACAAACACCAGATACCTGCTTTCAGCCGGCCATGGCCTCAGAGCTGGAACCGATTCTCAGGTCCAGTGACAGCAACAATGTTTCAATTATAGAAGGTAAATAAATCCCAGAATTAAAAAGAAAAAAAGAAGAGACTGGGAGCTTCAGTCGCT
>NW_006299512.1:273955-278012 GCF_000327345.1 Myotis davidii
GTACACGGGTGGTGGGGGGAGCCTCTCCCGCCTCCTCAGCAGCGCTAAGGATGTCTGACTGCAGATTAGGTGTTCTCCCCGCTGGCAAGTGGATATCCCCAGAGGGTTGCCAGGCTGCCAGAGGGATGTCTGATTGCCTGCTTAGGCCCAATCCCCCAGGAAGCAGGCCTAAGCCAGAAGGTGGTCCTCCCCCAAGGGGTCCCAGACTGAAACAGGGCACAGGCCGGGCTGAGGGCTCCCCCCCCCCACCCCCCGCTGAGTGCACAAATTTTTTGCGCCAGGACTCTAGTTGTATATAAAGGTCTAAAGGTCTTTTATTTAATCCTACCCCAAGGATATTTGTCCATGGATTTTTAGAGAGAGTGAAGAAAGAGAGAAGGAAAGGCAGAGAGAAATATCAAAGTGAGAGAAGCACATCAATTGATTGCCTCCTGAATGAGCCTTGATGAGGGCCTGGGTCAGGGAGAGCCTGCAACTGAGGTACATGCCCTTGACCGGAATTGACATCAGGACCCTTTGGTTCACAGGCCGATGCTCTATCCACTGAACCAAATGGTTAGCGCTTTTTATTTTTTAAACAAACTCCTCTTTGCTTGTGATTGATTATTTATCTACCCATCAATTTATTCACCCAAACATTCATTCTTCTGTCCTTCTTTTCAGCTACCCATTGTCAATTGACTAAGCTGATCTTAATATTCCCATCAGCTTAACTAAATTTTATACAGGTTTCTTTCTGATTATGGTCCCCTAACCTTTTATTTCTGGGAGCATGTACTTTATTTGAAATTGGTAATTTGCCATTTTAAATTCTTTCTATGTCCCTCTGAGATGTAAATCTTTTCCAAGTCCCCTGACAGTTTTACAACTAAGGAAAGTCTTTCTCCAGGACCTGGTAGTCATCCCTTTGAAATGCAATCATCAATAAAAATAGTGCCTCTGTTTCCAGGTCTCTGTGGGCGGACAGAAGACAGACTTAGATGAATGCCAATGAGCAAACCTCTCCACATCTCTCAGCACATTTTCCCTAGCTCATTCCAACACTTTAAAAACTCTCCTGTCTTTTGTTTCAGGGAAGTTGAGTTCAGTCTCTCTCCCCTATTGTTAATGGTGTTAAATCAAGTCTTTCTTGTCTGTTTAACTAGTCCGGTGCAATTTTTCTTTGATACTCTCCATCCAGCTCTTGACTGATACTGCATGAGTTTGAATTCAGATGCCACCATTAAATGACTACATGACTTTGAGAATTTTTAATCTCTCTGTAATAAATTCATTTGCCTTTAATATGAAGAAATAATGCATCTACTTCAAAAATGTGTTAAAAGAAGATAATGTAATACTATAAGCACATATATAAAATATATGGTGACATAAGTCTTAACTATTATCTGAAATTGAGAGAGAGCAGAACAAGCAAAATATGTAATCCTGAAATAATGCTACTTATATTGCTTGTGAAAATGGGTTCTGGTGGTGTTGCAAGGAATGAATTTCAAAGAGCACAAGTGTGGGAGAAGTTTAAGCACAGGGGCAAAATTTATTGAGGTGAAGGGAAGCGAAATGCCCTTGGGGATGTAGAGGGCAGTCAGAGTCTAGCAGCAACTTCCTCAAGATACTTGATAATCCTCCATATATTTGCTTGGTTTTCAGGAACTAGTAAACTGTCATTAAAATGATCCAACCGACTTCCTGGGCTTTTCCTGGGCTTGTGCTTTCTCTGGAACCCATCTTTAAGACAGATATGAGCAGAGCAAGGACAGTGGGTCAGGTACCAGTAATCACCAGGACAGAAAGCCCCACATGCCTAGCAAGAGGCAAAGCTGGGAAAACAAGAACCTTGCCTCCAGGGTAACCTGTCCTCGCTAGCATATCATTTACCATACAGTTTGGACCCCTGATCTTTTATAATGTTGGTCAGGTGGTTTAGACCCCCTGACTTTTTCCTCCCTAAAGATAGCACGTAGGCCTCAGTTGTATTTCAGCTCCAGGTCCAGAAAGGCAGCAAAACTAGCCAGGTGATGCCTCAAAACCAGCTACACTAGCTAATGACCCCCTGCCCTGTCACTGGTCAATTGGTGGAGACCAGGACCCTGAAAAGGCACAGCTGGAAAGCTGCTAAGTGTTCTATTGAGACTCTCCCCTGAAATCTCCCCTAAGATTTCCACCTGCAATAGAGAGATGAATATGCTCAGGACAAAGGACCCAGTGCATGCTCTCCCTCCAAGGAGCATGCCCGTGCCATTCCCATCCCCCTCTCCTTTCCCCATAGGCACGTATCTCCTAACTTGTAAGGGGACCCCATGAGACTTGCAGCCAGGACAGCAATGGGAAGCAGCAGCTCCTCCAGGGCTGACCCCCTGAAGCTGTCTCCGAGGCCTTTGCTCTGACTTCTCAGTGAGCCAGAGCAGCCCAGCCTGGACTTTCCTGTTGCTTCTTCGATGCCCTTCCTTGTTTCACTGTCCTAAGTATACAGGCAGTCCTTGAGTTACCTCGGACTCAGCGTATGTCGTTTTGTGGTTACGTCGCCATCTCACATTTATTTATATAAAAAAAGTCTGTCATTTTGCTTTATGTGTACATATGTGCTTTATGTTTTTTACTATTTATTTACCACGAGTAAAGGTCAGGAATTGTTATCTTTCTTTTATTTACTTATTTATTTTTTTACTGTTTCACTTCATTACTGCTGTGTCTGTGCTCCATGTGAGTGACGCAGGTGTTTATGTAGGTGGGTTCCGACTTAAGGGGAAAATTGTGTTACGTTGTGCCATGGGAACGGATCTCTGATGTAACCCGAGGACCTACTGTATTTTTGCTGAGCTCATGGACCCAATGTCCTTTGGCTCAGTGCTTTGTAGACCTTCCTTTTGAATATCCCCATCTGCCATCTCTTTTCCTTAACTAAATTCAGTTTTTCTATATTTACCTTCTAAAATGGTCATTTAGCCTGCCTGCGTACCATGGACTTTAATATTTCACAATCCTTACCCTGGACTTTCAGGAGTTTCACATCCTTATCTAACCTGATTCTTTTCCCAGGCGAGGCTCTGCCCCTTTATGTCATCATTTTGGCTCCTACAGTAAATGCTCCAGAGTTCTGGTTTCTAATGCACATGAGCCTACTTCCCACTGTGCTTTCTTGGTTTCTATTACATATGTGATAAGCAAAGGATTGCCCTCCTGCTCCCCCCAATAATGCCAGTATCAGGCCAGTGTTGACTGGTAAGATGCTTCCTGCCCAGGGGGGGATTGCTCAGGAATTAAGTCCCGAGGGTGGAAGATGCAGAGGTCTTCTGGGGAGTCTATAAATGCTGTGGCTTTCTTGTGAATGAGGCTTAACATTTGGTTCAGCTCCCTAGTTTATTTGGCTTAATGTCTCATTCAATTTGCTTCCTTCCTTTATTAATAACTACCTAACTATCTACACTAACAGTTTGGCCTGTGGATTATTTTGAGCTGAAGGCAATCAAAGCATCAAAGTGTAACTCATGAAGAGTTTTGTGTGTGTGTGTGTGTGTGTGTGTGTGTGTGTGTGTTATTTAACTCTTTTTTAACTGCCTAAGATCATTTAGATTGGAGTCATGTACCAGAGAGCAGAGATAACTTTACACCAGAAAGACTTATCTGCCTGGCCTGCCAAAAACTCCTTAACCAAACATTTGCTACTAGAGGTCTGGTGCACAAATTTGTGCATGGGTGGGGTCCGGGAGGGCTGGCCAGGGGGAGGGGATGCAGGAGGTTGGCTGGCCGGCCCCACTCAGGATTGGGATTGGGGCTGTCAGGGGTGGCCCTGCCCCCTGGTCGAACTCCCAGTTGAGGGGACAATTTGCATATTAGCTTTTTATTATATAGGATTCCCATTCTCCTGTGAATTGTCTCTTCCATGTATTCTAAATCTCAGAACCTTACCTCTTAAGATTGCACGTAAGCCTCAATTACTTGACTGTTGGCACACATCATACCTTTGGGGTCCTCATACATACAAAATTATTTTTTTCCCTGATAATCTGTTTTATGTCAATTTAATTATTAGACTAGACAGAGAACTTAGAAGGGA
>NW_006299512.1:278073-280121 GCF_000327345.1 Myotis davidii
AAATCTCAGTAAAGTTTTATTCAAATGCTACCATGGACTCTCCTCACCCCACCCCTTCATTTAAATAATGACAGAAATAGGAATACTTCCTGAGTCTGCATTGTTATTCTCACTCCCTAATTCCCTAAGTTATTTTGTCATAATTGCAGAGACTCAGACTCAAGCAATCCAAACTCATTTCTACTGTCATTACATATAATCAGCGTCCCCAGAGAGCAAGATTTTAGAAATATTAGGACCTAATTCAGTGCAGATTATATCTAATATATCTAGGAAAGAGAAAATGTAATTTTAACCATATCCAAACTCTTTTTTTCCCTTTGTGTTTATAATGAAACCAACCTCAAACACATGTCTTTCTCAAAATCTGGGTCTGTAGACAAATACTCAGAGAACACAATGAAAGATAATTAAAGGATAGAAAATACCTGTTGCTTGCTAGGAAACAGAAAATGCTTTTGGCTCAACATGCCACAAGGATATCAAAATGGGTTCTGTTTCTGAAGTCAAGTCATTATATAATTTCAAAATATGTAGCAGCAATACATTTCCTTTCTGTCTGTAATGCCTGCAGGATTGGATTTCCCTTATATGTCAGGACCGTGATACCGATGTCAATAGAGAGACAGGACTTTATTATTATTTTTTCCTCACACTTGTTTTCTTAATAACAATTATGGAATTTGCTTAAGAGTCTAGATTTATTTATGATTTATTTATGTATTTATTTTCCTTAAGCATTTTGGTTCAACATTTTCTGTTGATTTAAGCTATAGTGTTCAAATTTCTTTTCAGAAAATCCAACTTTGATAAGTATTCTTATTAATGAAGATATTTAAACAATAAATGGATTTCAGGAAAGAAAACATCAAGTATATTAAAACTCTTGCCTCGAATTGGCTATGTACATAACCTACCAAATAACTTTAATCACTTATGAAAGCCAAAATTTTATAAGTTTCCATTTACTCTGTAATGATAAGCAATGATATATATTTCCTCAAACTTCAGCAAATATTTGACTTCAAAAGTTTTTTTCATGAGGGGAATGGAAAACTTAAAATATCTGTCGCCGAAACCGGTTTGGCTCAGTGGATAGAGCATCGGCTTGTGGACTGAAAGGTCCCAGGTTCGATTCCGGTCAAGGTCATGTACGTGGGTTGCGGGCACATCCCCTCTAGGAGATGTGCAGGAGGCAGCTGATCGATGTTTCTCTCTCATCGATGTTTCTAACTTTCTCATTTATGTTTAACTTTCTATATCTCTCACTTCCTCTCTGTAAAAAATCAATAAAATATATTTTAAAAAAATCTGTCATGCATGTATAATATAAAGGCTACACAATAAAATATATTTAAAAAAAAATCTGTCATGCATGTATAATATAAAGGCTACACAATAAAATATATTTAAAAAAAAATCTGTCATGCGTGTATAATATAAAGGCTACAAAGAGAGTCCTTAATCAGTTGATCATATATAAAGCTTTCCAACCTTTGTAGAACAGTTATTTTTAAAGTGTGCATATGGAATTAAGCAAGGGACATTGGTATTTTCAGGTCTTTGTTCTCCCATTTGAATCCTCAAGGCTATGCAATAGCTTGCCAGGCATTAGGTTAGTCAAGTGTTATTGCTGGCTTCTGTTTCAGAGTTTCATTGAGGGACTTTTGTTCAAATAAAAATAAATAGGCTGTTTTATACCAAGAATGATCTTATTGACAGATCCTAAAAATGTTAAATGAGCAACCTATCCTAGAAATATTATGTTCTACTTTAAAATCATCACAGCATTAGAGCCTTGACATGAAGTTGTCTAATCTAATAAAAGAGAAACATGGTAATTGGCATACGACCGCTACCCTTCCCAGTGGCTAATCAGCAAGATATGCAAATTAACTGCCAGCCAAGATGGCAGCCGGCAGCCAGGCAGCTTGAAACTAACATGAGGCTTCCTTGCTTCAGTGATGGAGGAAACCAACGTTCCCCGCCTGCCTTGCCGGCCTCTGAGCTTGCAGTTTCAAACATTGTTCCAAATATAGAAGCTACGC
>NW_006299512.1:280979-285106 GCF_000327345.1 Myotis davidii
GGAAACCGCCCCAACCCCCTGATTAGGACTGCTCTGTGCATGACAGGGGGTGGCGCCGCAACCTCCCCATCAACCCTGCCTTGAGTGTGACAGGGGGCGGTGCCCCAACCCCCCAATCACCCTACCCTGAGCGTGACTGAGGGTGGCATTGCAACCTCCCAATCCGCCCTGCTCTGTGCATGACAGGGGTTGGCGCCCCAACTCCCCAATCGGCCCTGCTCTGAGCCCGACCAGGGGCTGCACCTAGGGATTGGGCCTGCCCTCTGCCACCCGGGAGCAGGCCTAAGACAGCAGGGCATTATCTCCCGAGGGGTCCCAGACTGCGAAAGGGCACAGGCCAGGCTGAGGGACCCCACCTCCCCCCGAGTGGACAGATTTTTGTGCACCGGGCCTCTAGTCCTATATAATAAAAGCCTACTATGCAAATTGCCCCCTCAACTGGAATTCTACTGGGTGTTCAACCGCTTGCTATGACGTGCACTGACTACCAGGGGTGGTGCGAAACATTATGGGAATTGACAACATGGCGCTGGTAATGGGTGGCAGTGGAGTTGCTGCAGGCCCCAGTGGGCCCTGATAAGAGCGGGACCATTGTGGGATGACAGCACCAGGCCAAGGTGGATGAAAGCAGGGCCCAATCACCCCGCCAATCACCCCTCAGATGGCGACCAGAGGTGGCAGCAGGGGGCAGGGCTGTCACCAAGCTCCCAGGTGCTGAGGGAGCTGGGAGGGGGCTCAAAGACTCAGGTGAAGGAGGGCGCATGGGGACCCAGGGACCCAGGTGCAGCCCAGAGCCCAGAGGTCAGCTGCTACCTGCCCTTCCTTGCCAGATGCTCATGCTTTGATTTCTGGCCAGGCCTAGGGACCACACCCGTGCACAAATTTCATGCATTGGGCCTCTATTTTGTTATAATTTCTTATTTGGTAACTACTCCAGGTATTTCTTCTTTGATTTTTGCCTTAATTAAAATTGTTAGTACAATACTGGTATAGTCAACAGATACGTCGTCTCCATTATAACTTTGAACACTTCTGTTATATCAATTAAAGTTAGAAAAAAAATGTTTATTATATTTTCATTTACAATCTTCTGATATAAGTTTCTTGAATCTTCCCTCAATATTAAATATGAATAAATAATATTATCTAGCTATAAGAAGCTGTTTTGTTTATGTATAACAATATATAAATTTGTCAAACTTGTCAGAAATTTTGAAGTTCTTAAACGCACTCACTTTATAGAACAGAAAATGTAAGATGTAAGCATAGGTCCAACACTAGGTCTGTGGCAAAACTTCACTTAAAAACAATGTTATTCTAAATCCTAACTTGGGAGTCTTTTCTCCAAATATTAATAAACAAATTAATTAATTAAAGAGACAGGGGAAAGCATAGGGGTGCCTGAAACCTGTGCACCTGTTTTTATAGCTGTGCTCTCTGAATGAGAACATGTTAGAGGGAAAACAGACTGGATTTAGTGGAACTATCAAGGAGAAGGTGAATGAATTGGTTGCAATCAGTGAATTCACACAATGGTTGGATGCATGGGTTTTCACTGAGATCAGTTTATTCTCATTGTCTTTAGACAGTATGGACAGAAAGAGAAAATATGTGATAAATCTCAGGAACTCAGCATACTTATATGTCAAATAATGAACTGACTGGTATTTAACTGAAGAATCTGAAAAATTCATGGGTTAGGATAAGCCTGACTAATAGAAAATAAGTATTGCTCTGGCAAAAGGTAACAATAGCTTATTAAAGTTAAGAAAAGATAGAAAATGTGCAATCGGTGATTGAATAACCTGGTTCCTGACATTCTGAAGAGGAAAGGTTGTTTCATCTGGCTTTACATTTTTATTATGCATTTTATCTCAGGGAATATAGCACATCTAATTAATGTACCATGATAAATGGAGTTTCTGTCTCATTAGAACCCACTTATAAAGAATGAAAAAAGATCACCATGTGCAAACACAGAAAACTTAATCCCTCGCTATCAAAGGTTCATCTCCTGCAAAGTCATTTCACTTTGCTCAGACATTTAATAGGAAACATTTATATAATATTCAGGCAACGGGAGAGAAACTGCAAGGAAAAAAAATGTTTTAATTGAGTTATTCAGCCATCAAGTTCAGTCTTGTCAGATTGTAAGAAGAGAAATTGAGATAAAAATCCTGAGAGATCCTGAGAGAGTATGTCCTGCTTAAAAGAGAGAGAGAGAGAGAGAGAGGGAGAGAGAGAGACCTGGAGAAAACCCCAGTGAATCTTGTCATTTTTCTGAGATGGGGAGGACACTTGCCAATTATTACAATTTTTAAAACAGTGAAATTTTCAGTGATATTCTATTATATTTAGATTTCTGAAAGCTAGCTTCTTCATTCTCTAGTCTATGAAACACATATAATATGCTTACTTTAACAATTACTTTTTAAAAAAAGAATATATTAGATGTAGAAAAATATAAAGCAAATTATGATGTATATTTGCAAATTTTACCTTAAAAGTATTATTAAAAATATATTTTTATTGATTTCAGAGAGGAAGGGATAGGAAGAGAGAGATATAAATAATGATGAGAAAGTATCATTGATTACCTGCCTCCTGCATACCCCACAATGGGAATTGAGCCCACAATATGGGCATGTGCCCTGAATGGGAATCAAAAAATAATATTCTGATTCATAGGTTGACACTTAACCACTGAGCTACTCTGGCCAGGCACCTTAGAAATATTCTTTATTAGGCATGACATGAAAGATATTTTCAATAATTCATGATAGGTAAACTTTGAGATATTTTATATTTATCAAAGCAAAGTTTATTTTTAATTCATTTAAGACCCACATATATGCTGTTCACAAGAGACCCACCTGAAAGAAAGAAAGAAAGAAAGAAAGAAAGAAAGAAAGAAAGAAAGAAAGAACGAGAGAGAAAGTCATGTGAGACAAACTCTATTTCTTGGTAAAACTTGAAGTGAAACCTAACTTTCTGTCCCAACATTTCCCTCCTCTTGACAACCAAATTTTGCATATAATGATCAAGCCCATAACCTGGGCATGAGTCCTGACTAGGAATCAAACCATGACCTCCTGACTCATAGGTCAATGCTCAACCACTGAGCCACGCCAGCTGGGCTAGGCTGAAATTTTTGGAAGAAAAGGCCAATCCCTATTTTTCTAGTGTTAGACATGAATTACCCTGCAAATGATGAATGCTTTATAAAAAAAGTGAGTTAATGAGAAAATGAATGAATGAAACTGGCACAGAATTCTAAGTGGGAGGAGAAAACTAATCATAAAGATAAAATTTAGATACATAAAATAGTTACATTTAAACTTAGTTTTTCATTAATTTTTTTAATCCCCACCAGTGTATTTTTCTTTCACTGATTTCTAGAGAGAGTGGAAGGGAGAGAGGAGTGAGGAAGAGAGATAGAGAGAAAGATCGATGTGAGAGAGACACATCAATTGCTTGTCTCTCTCATGTGCCCCTTACTAGGGCTGTGGAACCTGCAACTGACATATGTACCCTTGATCAGGACCCCAATCCACAACCCTCTGGTCTGCAGGTGATGCTCAAACCACTGAGAAAAACAGGCCAGGGCTATACTTAAATTTTTCATAATAAACACTACAATGTCTTATACCCTCTGAAAATTTTGTATAAGATATTAAACCAGGCATTCACCAAAGATATTCACTAAAATATAATTTTCATGAAACATGACAATTTTTTCTATTGGCCCCTATTGTAAGTCCTATCCTTTAGAAATACATGGACCAAATAGGATAATAATAAATATTTGTTGAGGAAGTAATAAATATTTGAACAATCCTATCTAATAAAAGAGAAACATGGTAATTGGCGTATGACTGCTACCCTTCCCATTGGCTAATCAGCAAGATATGCAAATTAACTGCCAGCCAAGATGGCGGCCGGCAGCCAGGCAGCTTGAAACTAACATGAGGCTTGCTTGCTTCAGTGACAGGGGCCTCCAATGTACCCCGCCTGCTGCTGCAGGCCTCTGAGCTGCAACTCTAATCAACTATGTAACAAATATAGAAGCTAAACAAAACCCCAGAAACCTGCTTTAGTCCCCGGTCGTCAGCCAGCAGGATCGCAAC
>NW_006299512.1:286375-295574 GCF_000327345.1 Myotis davidii
CTTTACTAGGGGTGGCATCGCAACCTCCCAATCTGTTCTTTTCTGTGTATGAAACGGGGTGGCGCCCCAACTCCCCAATTGGCTGTGAGGCAGACCACGGGCTGCACCTAGGGATTGGGCCTGTCCTCTGCCACCTGGGAGCAGGCCTAAGCCAGCAGGCCATTATCTCCCAAGGGGTCCCAGACTGCGAGAGGACACAGGCTGGGATGAGGGGCCCCCCCTTCCCCCCAAGTGCACAAATTTTTGTGCATTGGGCCTCTAGTCTATCTCTAAAAGCCCAGCAACCAGAATGGCAAAATGACCAGAATGACTGGAAAGAACAGTGGCTATGGCATGCATTGCAGCAACCGACCAGCCTGATCTGGGCCCTGATCTGCCCCACCCCTGGCTGGCCTGGCCTTCCAATAAGCCTCCAACACCTCAATCAGGGGCGGGTCTGGCCGGCCAACTGCCCTCAGCCCCTCCCCCCTGTAAGCCTGGCCTGATGGGCCTCCACTGGGGCAGGCTGGCCAGACTCCACCTGGCAAGAATTTGTGCACCAGGCCTCTAGTCTTATATAATAAAAGGCTAGTGACTGTAATGACATAACAACTGGAACAACCATTCAACCAGTCACTATGAGGGGCATTGATCACCTCTCAGTCCCTCCCCCATCCCGTAGGCTCTGATAGCTGTATGGCCAATGGGAACCGGGGACTGGTGAGTGGACAGAATGCCGATCTTTTGGTCCCTGCCCCTGGCCCGCAGGCTCAGATTGATTGCCTAGCCAATGGGGAACCAAGGTGGGTGGAGGTGGCAAGACAGGATTGGAGACTAGAGAGCAGGCAGAAGATGGCAGGCTAGGCCAAGGAACCCTACCCACGCACGATTTCGTGCACTGGGCCTCTAGTATGATATGATAAGCATTCATTGTCCTTCTAACCTTACATAAGGGAATCAATAGTTCTCAATAAATTTATAAAAAAATTCTGTAACTGCTTACACTGAAGGGTTTTGTCTGCAATTGCTTTTGTAAAGAGAAGTTGCGTGTAACCCAGGACACTTAACTTTGTAATATGCAATTTGGAGTACATATTTAATTCTTTCTTAATTTTTATACAGGTGCCATGATGTATATGCATGTATTTCATAACTGGTAGTTATACTTGGCTTGAATTTACTTTCAGTTCTTCAAGTGTGCAATTGAAAATATAATTAAAAGAATCCTGAAATCATTCTATAATAGCTTGTATATTTAATAAAATTGAAGCTATCTAGAGTCTGTTTTCTCTCTTACTTACACCAGTGTCCATTGCTACATGTCCATTGAGATAACAAGCCTATTTGTTTACAAAATCATGCCTTGTGATGCATTTAGGACTGAAACTAATAAAATACTTAAAAAGAGAGAAAACTGGAAAATCAAGATAAATTACTATGAAATAATTAGTATTATATTTTGAAATCTGAATAGCTTTTCTATGGATTTCTTGTAGTTAATTTAGTGGTATTTTATTTTGAATTATTGTGAACCTTAACATATAGATCACCACTATTCCAAATATCTTCTCAACTCTTTATTTATTGATCTTTGAAGGCATAAATTTAGTGAAAGAGGTAGTTATTTATTACTTAGAATTCTTAATAAATATATTGTACAAATGAATTAAACATGATAACACATATTACCATCCAACAGGTTTCCATGCATCGGGGTGTAATTTTCTGGTGAAAGTTAAGGATTACCATGTATTTTTGAAATTTTAAAGTAGGCTTTATTTTAAAAGATAGCAGTACAGACAGTTGCCATATATATCATATGTTTCCCCTATTATCTTAAACTAGTCTAGTATATTTGTTACAATCATAAAACCAACTTTAATACATTATTATAATTAACTAGAGGCCTAGTGCATAAAAATTCATGCACTGGAGGGGAGTCCCTCAGTCCAGCCTTCCCTCTCTGGCAGTCTGGGAGCCTTCAGGGGTGGGAGGCAACCTGGCAATCAGGGGAAGGCAACACCCCCATCACACCTCTGCTGCTCCCACTGCTGGCAGCACAAGCCTCAGCCAACCCTGGGTGGCTGGGCAGCCGCTATCAAAGGCTAGCCTGAGCCTCAGGATGGTCCCGGGTGACTGGGGGCTAAGAGGACTGGGGGACTCTGGAGGTAGGGGCAGTGTGCCTGCCACCCTGGCAGGGCTGAAGCAACTGAGTGCCGCCATTTTGTTGTTGTGGGTGCCACAATCTTTGAGGGTGGGGCAGATATTAGCATATTCCCTTCTTATTGGCTGTGGGTGCTGCCATATTTGAGGGTGGGGCAGTCAATTACCATATTCCCTCCTTATTGCTGTGGGTGCCACCACCTCTGCAATGGCATGAGGGTCAATTATTATATTCACTCTTTATTAGACAGGATAACTAAAGTATATATTAATTCAGATTTTAAAAAATTATTCTCAATGATGTTTTCCTGTTTTACTATGTCTGCAATATGAGATTACACTTGGATTTCATGTCTCCATGGATGTCTTTTGATACTGACCTATTTTCAGACTTTCTTTTTTTTTTGAACACCATGATAATTTTGAGAAATACTGATCAGGTGTTTTATAGAATACCTTTATATTAGAATTTGTTTAATAAAGTTGGCAGGGATGCTGATGTGAATGTAAAATGATTAAAACAATTTGAGACAATAAAGTAAGTTGAAACAGTCAAGATTAAAAATATTTTGACAATTTCTTAAAAAGTTAAACATATACCTACCATATGATACATCTATTACATTTTTTTGGCATTTATTCAAATAAAAAGAACATATATGTGCATACAATGATTTATAGGTAAATGGTCATAGTAGTTTTATTTGTAATAGGACAAAATTGAAAGCTACCAATATCATATAAATAAGTTTATGGATAAACAAATTATGTTCTATCTATACAATGGAAAATGACAATAAAAAAGAATGAACAATTGAAGTATGCTAAATATTAATTTCAAATTAATTATGCTAAATAAAGAAGGCAGATTATAAATAATGCATGCTATAAAATTGTATGTATAAAATAATCTATAACATGCAAATTAACTATAATGAGAGAAAACAGAGAAATCATTCTCTGGGTGGTTATTGTGGAATGGCAGAAAAGTGGAAATAAAAATAGGCATAAGGACACATTTTAGCATGACTAACATATTCATTATTTATTATATGGTGATAATTTCATGAGGAAGTACATATATCAACACTTAGCAAATTTGTGCATTTTAAATATCTATAGTTTATTATATCTAAATATCTATATATATAAAATACTAGAATGTTAAGTGTCCCTAAGCCCATCTGACCAGTTGCTATGATGCACATATGATGCCAGCAGCAGGGGGAAAGAAGGAGTACTCTTGCATGAATTTTGTGCACCAGGCCTCAAGTAAGATTATAATTTGGTTATTTAGAAAGTCATTTTGGGAAAACAAGTGCAGGGCTCATTTATGATACAAACTTAATTTTCAAAAAACTTTCTTCTTATTAGAAAATCTGGTCTGGCCAGTGTGGCTCCTCAATGGATGAACATCAACCTAGGATCCGGGAGGCCATGGTTCAATTTCCGGTCAAAGCACATGATCAGGTTGTGCACTTGAGCCCAAATAGGGACTGCGCAGGAGGCAGCTAACCAATGATCCTCTCTCATCTTTGATATTTCTATCTTTCACTCCTTCTTCCTGCCTCTCTGAAATCAATAACAATATATTACAAAAAACAAAAAACACAACAACTCTGAGCACTGACCAGTGTGGTTCAGTTGGTTGACCATTGTCCTATCCACCAGAAGGTCACCAGTTCAATTTCCTGTCAGGGCACACACCCAGATTAGTATGGGAGGCAATGATCTATGTTTATCTTTCCCTCTCCCTTCCTCACTATCTCAAAAATTAATAAAAACATTTTAAAATAACAACAAAAAACAACTCTGATACCAGAAAGCAAATGGGTAAAAAAGATGTTAAGAAATAGAAATTTTCAGACTTTTTAGTTCATAACCACTTTTTCCCAGCCAAACTATAATTTTCTATAAAACAGTGTAGCAAACAGTTATTTTCATCCAGGTATGTCAACAATAAATGTACTTTTTATATTTATGTTTTTTTTCTTTGCTTGAGAAAATCCAGACTATTAAAACAGTTTTCTTTTTATCTAAACTTATTTTTTATTCTTACCATCACCAGTATAATAATTGGCAAGAAAGCTACTAGCCATTATTCAAATCTCAACAGTCCTTATTACATCTAAATACATAAAAGCTTAATATGATAAGATTCCCTCAGCACATCCGACCAGTCACTATGATGCGCACTGACCACCAGGGGGCAGACACTCAATGCAAGAGCTGTGGAGCTGCAGTGACTTGTTAGTGGTAGTTCTTGGGTGTTGTATCCCGAAACCAGAGTGGAGGGAACACAATTCCTTGCAGGGTCGCCTGATTCCACCTTCGGCCGTGAGTCATGTTGTTGCTCAGCACTGTCGGCCCAAATCTGGTTTACTACACACTTGCATTTGCGTTCCACACCCTGTAACAACAGGAACTATACAGAGAGATCGCTTGGACTGTGGGACCCCTCAGGGGATGTCAGAGAACTTATTTTGGCCAGATCCCCAAAGGCCAGGTTGAGGGACCCCACCTGCTGGAGGGACCCACTCACTCCACAGACACGGGGGAGGGAACTTAGGAGGCTGGCTCCAGGGTGCCTGGTCCTGCCCTGCTGGGGCCTTCTAATTAATTTCCTTTCAATGTGCACAAATGAGTGCACCAGGTCACTAGTCCTATCTAATAATAGACAAACATGGTAATTAACCATACTCCAACACGCTTACCATTGGCTAATCAGGGCGATATGCAAATTAACTGCCAACCAAGATGGCGGCCGGCAGCCAGGCAGCTGAAGCGAACAGGAGGCTTGCTTGCTCCAGTGGTAGAGGAAGCCAACGTTCCCCACCTGCAGCTGCCGGCCTCTGAGCTGCAGTCTAAGAAATAATGTTGCAATAATAGAAGCTAAACATTCACCAGAAACCTACTTTCGGCCAGCCTGGCTTCAGCCAGCAGGACCGCAATATTGTTTCAATTATAGAACAAACACAGATACCTGCTTTCAGCAGCTGAGGTCTCAGAGCTGCAGCTGGGCCTCAGAGCTAAAGCTGGCTCTCAGCTCCAGTGGGGACGCCAACCCTGAAAGGGGTGTGACCAGCTGCAAACAGCCATCATCCCCTCACCCAGGCTGGCCAGGCACCCCAGTGGAGACCCCCACCCTGAAGTGGGTGCTGGCAGCCTAAAAACAGCCATCATCCCCTCATCCCCACTGGCCAGGAACCCCAGTGGGCACCCCCATCCTGAAGCAACAAGATTGCAGCAAATTTGCAGACTGAAGGCGGACGGCAGTGGGCAAGGCTGTCAGCAGTCTGGGACCTGATCTGTGACCCTACAGGGCAGGGAGCAGTGCAGGAGGCTGTCCATTGTCCTGGGACCCAGATATGTGACCCTGCCGGGTGGGGGGCAGTGTTTGAGGCTGTCCACGGTCTGGGACCCGGATCTGTGACCCTGCCGGGCTGGGGGCGGTGCTTGAGGTTGTCCGCGGTCCCGGGACCCTTCTCGGTGGGGCAGCAGCTCTCACAGGGGCGGATCTGCCAAAGTTGGGCAAGGCAGGACGTCTGGCTTCCGCCCAGCCCCAGTCACTCTGGGCAGGTGAGCAGCACAGAGAACCTCTGGACAGGAGAGGCAGGCCGGCAGAGGGCAGCCTGTACTCCCCACATGGTGGGGGTGACAGCTGTGGGTGTGCCAAGCGGAGCCTGCAGGCTAAGCTGAAGTAGTACCTGCAGGCCATCAGCGCCCAGGAGTGGCTGCGCAAGATCCAACTCCTGTCCCAGAAGGTGCAGGATCACAGGGAGAGCCACTGTGGCAGGCCAGACTGACGTCCTCCTGGTCGCACCACAGGGGTGTGCGGATCTGCAAAGCCAGAGACCTCCGGTGTGCACATCCTGCCCTGGCGTGCCAACATCCCCCAGCACATGGTCACCCTCCCGTGCCTGTAACAGTTGCAAACCAAGTCATGCCCAAGTTCCCCCCGCCTCTCCACCGCACTTCCATCAACCCAGTCAGTTAGTAACACAGGACCTCTCTTGAGTCTTCTCACTTAAAGTGGACTTTCAAGTCTTTTACTTTTGTCTGTGATTGAATGAAGTTTATAAAGACTGGTTGTATATGAGGCTTCTAACTCTAGTTTGTCAAATAAGTGTTTCAAGTTGCATAGGTAGATAAGATGACTTTATTTGCCTACAAGTGACAAGTGTTAACATAATTTTATTGTAAACTAGGGACCCAGTGCATGAATTCGTGCACCTTGAAAGGAATTGTGGGCTGCGAGGCTGCAGTGGGCACAGGGGCAGGTCTCAACCCATTCTCCACACCCTCGCCCGGCCCCTCCTGCCGTGGCCCCCGATCCCCTGTCTGCTGGCAGCCCCACTCCCGCCACCGCCTCTCCCATGCACTGAGGGCACCGGCCCCACTCGCACCTGCTGATGGCACTGAGCGATTGGGGCCTGGCGCCGTCAGCAGGTGTGAGCAGCGGAAAAAAAATGCTATTGGTTTCTTTCACCACTGACTAGAGATATACAGGGTGTCCCCCCAAAATCTATACACACTTTGAATACCTCCTAATTCCAATGGTTTTAAGCATAAGAAAGAAACAACAGTGGAGCTGTTATCTGTTAAAAGTGTGGGCACAAATAGGCAGTTGGACATTCCCTGAGGGGTCTCCGATTGGAGAGGGTGAAGGCCAGACTGAGAGGCTCCCCCCCCCCTCCCAGTGCATGAATTTCGTGCACCAGGCTACTAGTATTATTGTAATAACCAATATATATTGTGTGGCAAATCATTTTTTTTGATAATGTGAGTTTCTACAGATTACTATATATAAGCTATGTTGTGCTATAAGAAATGTATAAAATAGCATGGTCAATATTGCTCAGGGATTGAGCATCAACCTATGAATCAGGAGTTCACTGCTCAAATGCTGGTCAGAGCACAAGCCAGGGTTGCAGGTTTGGACCCCAGCAGGGAGCATGCAGAAGGCAGCCAACAAATTATTGTTTCTCATCATTGACCTTTCAACTGCTCTCTCCCTCTTCCTTCTATTCTGAAATCAATATGTGAATACATATACATTGCGTAAAATATATAGAACACAGCAATCAACTTATGTCCACTCTATTATGAAAATTTCTTTTGTAGTAGAAAGCCCATATTGAAATTTTTTATGCAATTTTTATTTGGATTCACTGGTTCCATTTATTTTAATCCTACCCCGAGAATATGTTTTTCACTGATTCTAGAGCAAGAAAAAGGGAAAGGGGGAGAGAGAAAAATGCTGATCTGAGAGAGAAAAATTGCACCAGAGCAAGGAAATAAATGTGCAAGTGGGTATGTGCTGTGACCAGCAACTGAACCAGTGATTCCGGGGATGATGCTCTAACCAACTGAGCAATGCTTACCAGGGCTCAGTGGTTCCATTTTTCAGTATTTATTCTAAAATTTAATCAGATATGTACACAGAAAATTCATCACAAATGTAATTGATATAGTATATTAAAATATTTATTAATCACATTTTTATGTACTTAACATAGAGAAAATAGAGATAAGCAAATCTTTAAGAGGTAATTGGTATAAGGCATTATCCTATATGATTGGATAATCAAAGTCATTAAATTTTATTGTATACTAGAGGCCTGGTGCTTAAAACTCATGTGAGGATACGGTCCCTAGGCCTTGGCTGCAATCAGGCCATCATCCCTAGCTGCCCTCAGCCAGCACTCCCCATTCCAACAACCACCCCCAGTACCCCATTTGCCATGGGGTGATTGGAGCCTCCTGGTCAGGGAGAGGAGCCAAGAGGTCAGACATTCTGCCCTCTCGCTGGCCTAGCCCCCTCCACTGGTTGCGCTATAGGTGTGGGGTGACTGGAGTGGTGGGGGCATTGGCCTGGCACCACCCACATTCCCTGCCACCCAAACCAAGATCCCCATTTACCAATGAGAGATAGGACTCTTCAGTCTGGGGAAAGGGACCAAGAGGGGGCCAGTGTACCTCATAGTGACTGGATGAGCAGGAACTTATTTTTTGGCTGGAATGGTTCTTGTTACGTAGCATTTAAATATATAAAATGAATATCAAAAATATAAGCCTTTGTCTTTTACTATGGTTGCAAATACCAAAAAAATTTTTTTTTTGGATATTTCTCTATGTGACACGGCACCAGATTGAAGTTAGGATTTTTCAGAATTTCGCCACGCCGAGCTCAAAAGGTGGGCCCTCACTGCCATAGTGACTGGTTGAGCAGTCATTCTGGTCGTTCCATTGCTGGGGTCAATTTCAGTGTTAGCCTTTGATTATCCATGATGATAGAGGCCCGGTACACGGGTTGGGGGCTGGCTGACCTGCCCTTCTGGGGGCCCCGGATCGGTGTGGGAGTCCCTGCTGGAGGGGCCAGAGGCAGTTTTCTGGCGGCCCCACCCCTGACCAGGTTGGGGGACATCCCACTGGGATGCGGGGTTGGCCGGGGCGAGGGGCAGCGCTTGTTCTGGTCCCTGGTCCTTCTGGTCCTTTCGCCATTTCGGTTGCTGGGCTTTTCTTATATAGGATGAGCGTGTTATTAACGTTATGAATGTTTGCAAAAGGATGGAACAAAATAAAATTTAGTTTTCAAAAATGTAAATCATGTCTGTGACTTAGTAACATTTTAGTTGCATGCTTATTGCTTTTGATAATTATATCAAGAGATATGAGATATAAATTCATTCAAAACTACGCAACAATACATATAAGGACCTGGCCAGTATGCGCAGTTGATTGGGCGTCGTCCCTGAACCTAAAGTTTGCCAGTTTGATTCCTCGTCAGGGCGCATGTCTGGCATTCAGCCTCAATCCCCAATAGGGGGTGTGCAGGAGGCAGCCAATTGATGACCCCCTTTCACATTCATATTTCCCTATCTCCCTCTCCCTCTGTCTCTCTCTCTCTCTCTCTCTCAGAAAAAAAAAAAATATTTAAAAGGCACATATAAAAATGTCTACTCAACAGTGATCATGAATTGACTATGGATTATATAAAAAAAAAATCATTCTTTAAGCTTCTAAATAATTTCCAAATGTTTTACAATGGGTATTA
>NW_006299512.1:297362-298092 GCF_000327345.1 Myotis davidii
CTCCGCTCTGGGGACATAGGGCATCTCTGAGACGTGCTGGTCTGGGCACTGCCTCTACAAGGAGAGTGGTGATGCTTGATGAGCATCGTGGATGTATTTCTCGATCATGAATGACACCGGTTGAAATAAAAAACAATAATTTTATTATTTAAAAGGGATTATACCGGGGAATGATGAAGGCCACCACCAGACAAAACAAAAGAATGAAAGCCAATCTCGGCCCCAAGCCTAAATTCAGAAAAAGAACAAAAAAGAAAGTACGCCCTTGAGAACATACAAACAAAATAAGAACAGCAAAGAAAATGGTGATATCAAGGAGTGCAGGGGACAACTTTGGGGTCTTATGGCCTAGTTCAGTATCTAGTTAAACAGTAATCTTATAAGACCCATTCTCATTTACTTGGACGGAGCTGCAAAACCACCTTAAGGGGCCTCCACAAGAAGATATCTACACTAATAAAAGAGAAACATGGTAATTGGCGTATGACCGCTACCCTTCTCATTGGCTAATCAGGTTGATATGCAAATTAACTGCCAGACAACATAGCTGCCAGCAGCCAGGCAGCTTGAAACTAACATAAGGCGTGCTTCTTTCAATTACGGAGGAAACCAACAGTTTCCCCCCTGCCGCTGCAGGCCTCTGATCCTTCATTTTGAAACATTTAACAAATATAGAAGCTAAAAAATAATGCCAGAGACCCACTTTCAGCGAGCTGGGATCTCAGAGCTG
>NW_006299513.1:0-1602 GCF_000327345.1 Myotis davidii
CATAGACAAGGCACATAATTTGATTGATAGCCACAATCCCATGGACACCAGGGTTCTACTGAGAGGTGACACGATTATTAGGAGCAGAGATGGTGCCCATTATGCACACAGTATGTATGTAGAGTGAGCTACCATCACTTAAGAGGGCTGGAGGAAAGTTAGGACATCTAGGTTAGAGCAAGTAAGACATAATGGGAGAGTCAAGACTGCTAGGGCTATGTCAGTATCATGACTAGATAACAACTAAAATGAGAGATTGGCATATGGACACTGGAAATAAGGTCTACATCCCAATGTTTCTGTCATCTGCCATAGAAAATCTAAAGGAGAGTAAATAGTCTAGCAGGTTTGACTCAGTTAATAGAGAGTCAGCCCACAGACTAAAGGGCCCCGGGTCCCATTCTGGTCAAGGGCATGTACCTCAGTTGCAAGCTTGATCCCTGGTTAGGGAGAGTGCCGGAGGCAACCAATTGATGTGTCTCACTCACACTGATGTTTCTCTCTCTCTCTCCCCCTCCCTTCCACTCTCTCTAAAATTCAATGGAAAAATATCCTTGGGTGAGGATTACAAAAACAAAACTTTTAATGTAAAACCAGCAATTTACAGATGACTCTTCTATCATCGATTTCTCACAACAAGTAATTTGAAATGTGCTATTTGGTACTGGGAGGTTATAAGAAAACAAATATGGAATTCCAGCTTAAAATTGAAAAAAAAAAAAGAAAATTTAAAAAAAAAAAAAAAAAAAAAAAAATAGAAACATAGCCTCAGGTGAGGATTAACAAAAACACACACCAAAAAAACCCCAAAATAAATAAAGGGGAGCAAATATTACACAAAAAGTTACATTAATTGAACTCTTCCCCTAAAATTGGCTCTAGGATCGTATAAATCCCACTTGCTAGTGAGCTAGTAGATCTAAACTAGGCCCATGAACTAGATTAAGGTTTATATTTTATCCAGGTTTGCAGATGCAGACATTTATTTTTATTTTTGTTTGTTTTTTCTTGTTTTTAGGCCTTAGTATTTTTTTAATGCATCAACTGACCAAAAGCTTTGGCACTCTGATACTCACAGTGATAAAAGAGATTTTCTTTCATACTTTAGCTTTAATAAGCGGACCCTTGCAATTGCACAGATTTGCTGTCTCCACAGAGCCATGCCACCTACTGTTTCTTTCATCTCACTAAGTGAAGAGAGAACTTGTTCCATCTCAACAAGTCTTTCTGTGTCTCCAGCTCCTTCTGCGTGTACTTCCCCAGATGTGGCAATACCTGCCAAACACAAAATAAGTAGTGCATAAAAAGCCCACTTCAGAGGGGGAGAAAAAATGGCGGAGGTATAGACAGATGTGTCCAGTGCCTTGTCCCGGAGCTGTTAGGGTGAGCAACTGAAGCAGGTAACATACAGCCCAAATAAGCAGAGGATATTCAGCTGAGCGACAGTTTGCAGCCGGGAAAGGTGGAGGAATCCTGGAGAAAGCAGATGTTTGGAGACTGCAGCTGAAATCTCTCCCAGAGGGCCAGCTCAGCTGCAGAGACTGTGCCATCTTGAGTGGCTGTTTTTTAAAACGTATACTGTACACCCAAAGACCCAGCATC
>NW_006299514.1:0-2603 GCF_000327345.1 Myotis davidii
TAATACTTTAAGCAATAAAATAAAATAAAATTACAGAATTATCGTTGACAACTTCTTTTCATTTATATATTGCATGAAATTCATTAGGAACTCTTTTTGGCTCTACCTTCAAATTATATGTACAATCTGTCCACTTCTTACCACCTCCACTCTGGTCCAAGTAACCAAAAATTCTTATTTGGACAATTACAATAGACTCATCATTGGCCTCTTTATATGTCTCAACCACCTTATATACTTTTCTCCTTAGACTCTAGGATGATCTTTTAAAACTTTAGACCTAATCGTATACATTCCTTGTGAAAAACCCTTAACTTTCATTCAATGTTACTCAGGATAATAGTTATTTAAAAATGGCCTTTGCATGATATGGATATTTACAAAGGACAAATCTAGCTATTATCCTTCTCTAGAGCCACCTGATCTTTTATCTCAATTTATCTTTGACATCTGATTGTTTCTCCTGTTTTTCTATGCAGATATTCTTTCTTCTCATCAATGCACATTGACTAAAAATTGACATATCAGTTATTTATTATTATTTTCATTTATCTTTATTATTAAAAGTATTATAGATTTTTCCCCATTGCCCCCCTACACCCTTTTCCTCCATTCCTCCCTCTTCCCTGGATTCTCCAATTAATAGTCTACAAATTGATTAAATTATAAGGAAATAATTATATTGGTTTGCCTATATAAGGGGGTAAAAGGAATCTCTTAGCTAGAAATATGAAGCTTACTTCAAATGAAGAAACATGGTTTTGGCAGGCATTCTTAGTCTGAGACATACTAGCAAATAATGATCCCTTCCATAATTCTAAAATATTTTAAATTAAAACTCATATCTTTGTATAGCTTTTTCATAAAACCTTTGTATTTTATATGTTCTTACCTCAAAAGTGCAATTGTCATAAAAAAAAAACAAGGCTTTGAAACAGTAAGGAAAAAGAACAATAAGGCTTAAGAGTAGAGAATATTCATTTAATTTTTTATAAGCTGCACTGTACATATGAATTGATGGCCACTAATATGACACAATATGCTGTGTCTGATTTTCACAAACATGTGTAAGAATCTCATTGGCTTTTGCAGTGTGGTTTTAATACGATGTTGACTAGAGTAAGAGGAGATAAAGAGAGATAATTTCTCAAGTCATTTCTTCTTTTCTTCTTCTTCTTCTTCTTCTTCTTCTTCTTCTTCTTCTTCTTCTTCTTCTACTTCTTAAGTTTACATTCAATATCATTTTGTATTAGTTTCCGGTGTATAGTATAGTGGTTAGACAATTCAAGTAATTTCTGATCCCACTGCTTTAGGCATAATTTAAAAGATGTATTATGAATTATTTAAGATATTCAAAAAGTATAAAGAATTATTAAACATACCGCCACTGATTACCTTAGAAAAAAAAATACCGAAAATATGGTTGAAAGACCTTCTGTTCGCCCCTGCAATTCCTGATACTTGCTCTCCTCCTGAAACCAGGGTGATCACTATTCTGAATTCCTTTTTATTATGCATTCTTTGGAAAAAAATTTATTTATCACTATAAGTTTTTTTTCTTGCATCAGTCTATTTTATCAAACTATGTTTACTTCCCTCTTTTTAATTAAATACATATTTTTAAATTACCTTTATTCTTTTTTTACTGTTAAAACCTTTTTTAAAAATACAAAGATACTTAAACGAATTTTAATTTTAAAACATAATATTATCTATTGCTTATTGTTTCCTTTTGATACCAGCTTAAATGAAAGTTAGAAAAGACTTAAGCAGTTTATTGGACTGACTGAGATTTATTTTTTCCACTTATTGGGTGAGATGTGAGAACTCAGGAGAGGCCATAAGGGGAGTTGTTAATTTATTTATTTTTTCTGTCCTGAGCGATAAATAAAAATTTTTGTTCCAGCAATCCATAAAAATATTTTTTCCAGAATATAAGGACTTGCTTCAATTTCTCTTTACTCTTTTGTAAAAGTTATATTTTTGGTTCTGTTTTATATTTTTTTAAATCCAAAAAATGATCAATTCACTAACTGTTTAATTCACATTGTCATTATTTTCTTGGCTTGGGCAAAACACACACACAATATTTCTATTTTTATATAGTAATCAACAGCTATAAAATGTAAATATGAGTTTTATAGCTATGAAGAGAATTATTATTATTATTATTATGCTTATCTACACCAATAAAAGAGAAATATAGTAATTGGTGTACGACTGCTACCCTTCCCATTGGCTGATCAGCGAGATATGCAAATTAACTGGCAGCCAAGATGGCAGCAGGCAGCCAGGCAGCTGATGCGAGGCTTGCTTGCTCCAGTGACGGAGGACTCCAATGTTCCCAGTGGGGCTTCAGCGAGCTGGACTGCAACATTGTATCAAATACAGACGGTAAACAAAGGCCAGAAACCTGTTTTCAGCAGCCGAGGCCTCAGAGGTAAAGCTGGCCCAGAATAAAAAGAAAAAAGAAAGAAAAAACGGAGCGGTTGGGAGCTTCAGTCCCAGCCTGAAAACAGCCCTCAGCCCCTCACCCAGACTGGCCAGGCACCCCAGTGGGGACCGCACAATGAAAGGTATGTGACCAGCTGCAAACAGCCATC
>NW_006299514.1:2948-10561 GCF_000327345.1 Myotis davidii
GCCGCAACCCCCCAATCAGCCCTACCCTGAGCGTGACTGAGGGTGGCATTGCAATCTCCCGATCCGCCCTGCTCTGTGCATGACAGGGGCGGCACACCAACTCCCCAGTCGGCCCTGTTCTGTGCCCAACCAGGGACTGCACCTAGGGATTGGGCCTGCCCTCTGCCACCCGGGAGCAGGCCTAAGCCAGCAGGTCCTTATCTCCCGAGGGGTCCCAGACTGCGAGACCGCACAGGCCGGGCTGAGGGACCCCCCCTTCCCCCGAGTGCACAAATTTTTGTGCACCGGGCCTCTAGTGTCTTATAAAAGGCTATAACCAAGGTATATTATAGCTACCCTAAACTGGGATATACACCTAAACAAATGCTTACTTGCAAGTTTCTTTCAGGTTCCAAGAAACAATATTCTGGTCTGTTGCTATTTGAAATGTTTATATTCAATACACAATCTTTATTTCTGATCATATGGTTAACTTTGCCTCTTCAAGATTGTCAGAGATGAATTTCCAGTCCAGCATGTCAGGAGCTTAGAACTTGGCACTCCAATCTAACAACTGAAAAGCTAAACAAACGAACAACTATTTTTATATCTATAAGAGAAATAAGGTTACAGGGCAAATTGCTTCTCCAAAAATTGGAGAGACAGAAAGGTGGATAAAGAGAATCACAATTTATGAGAGCAGAAAGCCAGAAGCAGAAAGCTCCACAAGAACAAGTACTGGGATATGAAAACCTGAACTGAATTGATAAATCCGTGTGGGCTCAATGAGACAACTCTGAGATATTAAAGCTCCAAGGGAACCCAGTCTTATGTGGGGGACTCCATGCTTACATGAGTTTTACCACTAGGAGCTCTACCAAGTCTTCATGATTAATATTGGAGAAATATCCCTCATATGACTTCGGCAGTGAGGGTAGGGAAACAACCATCTTGAAATATACAAGAGCATTCTGTTTTTCTAAAGATGGCCTGCCCTCAGAAAACAAACAAACAAAAACACATAACTATTTTACCAAAACCTAACTTGCTATGGATTTATTAGAAGCTAACCTAACAAGGGGAAAAGAAATACTCAATTCCAATTCCCTCTAGACTTTCACTTGAGGAAAGAGAAATACTCAACTTCCGTCCCCTTAAGACATCCAGTGCCATATAAGAGGGGGGAAATAAACCAAGAAGCATTTTTGAAGTTCACAGTTTAGGGGCACAAGATCAACAAAAGAAATTCTTAATCACAGGACTTTAGAATTCTTCAGTTAGCACCGCAGATTACTACTACCTTACTAAATGACTCTTTATAACAGTTCTTTCATCATATGTCCATCTTTCAACAAAAAATTAAAAAGCATGCTAAAGGAAAAAAACAAAATTAAAACACACACACACAAAAAAACACAACAAAGCTTGAAGACACTGAAAAAGCATCAGACCCCGAGGCATATATGCAAGGAATGTTGGAATTATCAGACAGGAATTTTAAAAATGTATAAAAAATGCACCAAGAATTTTAATGAAAAAGAGTAGACAGCACGCAGGAGTAAATGGATTACATAAACAGAGAGATGAAAATTCTAAGAATGAATCATAAATAAATGCTAGAGATCAAAATCACTGTAACATAAATGAAGAATGTCTTTTAATTACTAGACTGGACATGGATGGAGGAAGAATCTCTGGGGATATGGCAATAGAAACTTACAAAACTGGATATCAATGAGAAAAATTGCTAAAACAACAGAATAAAATATATAAGAACTGTAGAACAACTATAAAATGTTACACACCTGTATTGAGAATATAAAGAAAAGAAAGAAAATCAAGAAATGTAAGACAGCCGAAACCGGTTTGGCTCAGTGGATAGAGCGTCGGCCTGCGGACTGAAAGGTCCCAGGTTCGATTCCGGTCAAGGGCATGTACCTGGGTTGCGGGCACATCCCCAGTGGGGAGTTGTGCAGGAGGCAGCTGATCAATGTTTCTCCCTCATCGATGTTTCTAACTCTCTATCCCTCTCTGTAAAAAAATCAATAAAATATATTTTTTAAAAAAAAGAAATGTAAGACATAAGAATGCCTGAGAATTTTTCCAAAATAACATCAGACTCCAAAACAGGAATGTCTGAATATATCACGCAATATAAATGTCAAACAACTACACCTAGGAATATAATATTTAAATTTCAGGAAGTCAAATAAAAAGACATGTTTTAGAAGACTTAACATCCTTAAACTGTCCATACTATGTAAAGCAATCTATAGATTCAGTGCAATTCATATCAAGATACCAATGGTGTATTTCACAGACCTAGAACAAATACTAAAAAATTTATATGGAACCCCCCCCTCCAAAAAAAAAGAGAGACTCAGAATAGTCTCAGAAATCTTGAAAAAGAAGAGCAAAGATAGAGGAATCACAATACTTGATATCAAGCTATACTATCAAAACAGCATGATACTGGCATAAGAATAGGCATATAGATCAATGGAACAGAACAGAGAGCCCAGAAATAAACAAACACCTCTATGATCAATTAATATTTGACAAAGGAAGCAAGAGCATATAATGGAGCAAAGACAGTCTCTTCAATAGATGGTGTTGGGAAAATTGGACAGGTACATGCAACAAAAATGAAACTAGACCACCAACTCACATCATACGCAACAGTAAACACAAAATGGATAAAAGTCTTTAAGACAGGAAACCATAAAAATCTTAGAATCCATAGGCAGCAAAATATCAGACATATCTGGTAGCAATATGTTTACTGATACATCTCTTAGGACAGTGGAAACTAAGGAGAAAATAAGCAAATGGGAACACATCAAAATAAAAAAGCTTCTGAAACCATCAACAAAACAACAAGAGACCCCACTGCATGGAAAACATATTTGCCAATGTTACACCGGATAAGTGTTTAATCTCCAAAATTGATAGGGAACTCATAAAACTTAACAAAAGGAAGATAAACAATCCAATCAAGAAATGGGCAAAGGACCTACAAAAGACCAAGAGACATATGAAAAATACTCAGTCATTAGTCATCCAAGAGATGCAAATCAAAATGACAATTACTTCTAGGAATATATCCCACAAAATCAGAAACACCAATCAGGAAGTATATATACACCCCTATGTTCATAGCAGCACAATTTACCGTAGCTAAGATTTGGAAACAGCCTAAGTGCCCATCAGCAGATGAATGGATTAAAAACCTGTGGTACATCTATACATGGAATACTATGCTGCCACAAAAAAGTAAGAACTCATCATTTGCAATAGCATAGATGGACCTGGAAAGCATTATGCTAAGTGAAATAAGCCAGTCAGAGAAAGATAAAAATTATATGATCTCACTCATTTTGGGGATTTAATGAACAATATAAACTGATTAAAAATAGAGCTAGGGACATAGAAGCATTAAATAGACAGTCAAACTTCAGAGGGAAGGCAGGGGAATGTGCGAGGGGGGATAAGGGATCAACCAAAGGACTTTATGCATGCATATAAGCACAACCAATAGGCACAGACATTAGGGGGGTGAGAGCCTTGCTGAGGGGCGGGAGTGGGCTGGGAGAGGTCAATGAGGTTAAAAGGAGATATATGCAATGCTTTCAACAGTAAAGAATTTAAAATAAAGAAACTAGAACCAGCTTATACAAGAATATACTCAAAATGGATAAAAGATTTTAATGCAAGTCATGAAACCATAAAATATCCTAGAAGAAAACATAGACAATAAAATCTCAGACACCTCACATAGCAGTATTTTCACCAATACATTTCCTAAGGCAAGGGAAACAAAGGGGGGGGGAATAAGCAAATGGGACTACATCAAATTAAAAAACTTCAGTACAGCAAAAGAAACCAGCATCAAACTAAAAAGGAAACTCCCTGCATGCAAGAACATTTTTGCCAATGATACAGCTGATAAGGGATTAATCTCCAAAATATATAAAGTGGTTATTAAAATATATATAGAACTTATATAACACCATGAAGACAAACAATCCAGTTAAAAAAATGAACAAAAGGGAGAAGGAGCTGCCCCATAAGCCAAGTCAGGGGAAAGGTGAATAAGTGAGGGTGACACTGAGTGGCTCCAGGGAAGTTGTAGCCATCATGACCACCTTCCAAACCAAGATGGAGCCTCTCCTCCGGGGTATATCACCCACCCCTAGCAAGATTCCGGTTTGCTTAAAGAGACACCCACCTCTCCCTATAGTCAAGCCCTGAGACCTGGACTAGGAGAACCAAGATACAAAGAAATTGGAGCAGAAAATCAGTACTCAGCGTCCTCTTTTTGACTCAGCAGGCCGCAGGCCAGAAGCCACACATGAAACACAGAAATCAGAGAGATTGGTGGGGAGCACTCTGCTTCGTAATCCATTGGAGGAGCTCAGGCCTAGCCATAAGGAACAAAATGTGAGGCCTGGGTTTCCTCCCCAGAAAGGGATTCCAGGGGCCATAGAGTTTGTGGCTGACCCTGAGACCCTCGCTACCATCCGGTCAGGTGAGGGGCTGAAGAGCTGTCACCTGGGGCATCATCCCAGACTGGCTCAGAGAGTACTGGTTCAAGGGAGCCAGGGAGGCACCATCCAGAGGGACCAGTGTACCTGCACCTCTACATATTTGGGTCCAAGAACCCCCCTCGCCCCCACAAACTGACTGGACCCTGCTGGGGCTTCCTGCTTTTTGAGGCTGGAGGGACCAGGACCCCACAGCTGGACCTTGTGCACCCAAAAGCTAGAGGCTATGATTCTACCTTCAGGACCTTCTTTTCACCCCTCTGCTCTCCCTACCTTCCAGGAGCTAAAAAAGAGAGACAGGTGGAAGCAGCTGGACTATAGTGAGCCAGGCCTCAGGATTGCACCTAGAGAGCCCAGTCCAGCCTGCTTCCTCTTTCCCGGAAGGAGAACATGAAGTAGTCACTCACTCAGATGGAGGAAGGGGCCTTCTTGGTCTGGTCTGGCCTAGTGGTTCCGTTAAGAGAATGCTGGGAGCTAACTCACACCAAGGAAAACCATGACTGCCACATGATGCCCTCCCCTGGCCATGTGCTGCTGCCATCTATTCCCCGTCCATCCCCCTTTGGATCGGCTCAGTGTGTTTCCTCCCCTGGCTCCTCAGCTCCATCCTTATATTCATTGTGAGGCATCTTGCCATTCACTCCAAAACCCAGTTCACAACCCCATCCCATCAGCCCCCAAAGCTCAGTAAGCCCAATGTTTGAGTGGCCTCTCTCCTTAGTCTTGCCCTGAAAAGCCTGCACTGCCCTGGGAGCAGATTGCAGTTCAGTTATTTGACCAAGAGAGATCTGGGAAACCACCATGGCAACTCCTCATGGACCCTACCCTAGTAGAACCCCCAACATCCAAGAGCTGAAGATGCAGCGCATCATACCCTGAAGAAGCTTTTGCAACAGGAGGTAGAGGTGCTGGCAGGAAGCAAGTGTGCCCCGCTTAATGGAGGCTCCTCTCTGGATATGGTTGAACTTCAGTCCCTGTTGGCAGAGATTCCTAGAACCCTGAATGCCCCAGAGCAGAATTCTGGGGCTTTCCACCTTCCTGAACTGTTACAGCACTCTGGACTGCTAAAGCCCTGCTTTCTAGAGGAGTGTGGGGAATCACAGCTCTGCCCTGGAGCAGAGCCTGAGGCAGCTCAGCCCTTCCCACCAGCAGAGGCAGGGTTCCCAGAGCCCTGCCATAGGAGGGAGCCTGAGATACCAGAGCCTGCCACCCAGAAACAGCCTGAGGTATCTGAGGCCTGCCCGCCCATAGAGCCTGGATTAATTCAGGCCTGCTGCCAGGGGAAGACTGGACTTCCAGAGCCCTCCCCTGGGGTAGAGCCTGAGGCGTCAGCGGCCTGCTCTCTGGAAGCTAGGCGTACAGAGTCTAGTCCACAGTCCTGCTGCAGTCAGTGGGCTCCAACACCACCAGTGTGATCTTCTCCTCTCAACGCCCACTTTGTACCAGCCCCCCAATCTGCTCACTCCAGTCTGTGAGGCCCCCAGCAGGCCAGGCAGGCCCCAGCAGTCTGGCTTCTTGAACCCTGGCCCTGAGGCAGCGTCTCAAAGCATGTCTGACTGCCATCTGCTGCTTCCATTAGGTGTGCCTGGATGATGAGTGTGCCTTCTACACCAGCCGAGCCCCTACTTCAGGCCCCTCTTGGGTCTGCAACAATCCTGTTGCTGAGTTATTGGGCTGACAGGATGCCCTGTGTTTTATTCCAATTGATTCTGCAGCCTCTCCAGATTCTCTAACATAAGACACCCACTTCCACCCACTCCTGCTCTATCTTCATTCTTCCTTTTAGCCCTTATTTGTTTTTGGTCCACCCCATGGGATTGGGAATCTGGGAGTCGACATCCTTTTATCCTTCAATAAAGTTTCTAAAGTGTCTGGAAAAAAACTGAACAAAGGACCTGAATAGACATTTCTCCAAAGAGGATATATAAATAGTCAATAGATATATAAAAAAATACTCAATGTCACTAATCATCAGAGAATGTCAGATTAAAACCACAACGAGATGTCACTTTATACCTGTCAGAATGGTTATCATTAATAAATCAACAAACAAGTGCTGATGAGAATAAGGAGAAAAGGGAGCCCTAGCGCACTGTTGGTGGGAACGCAGACTGGAGCAGCCAGTGGAAAACGGCATGGGATTTCCTCAAAAAATTAAAAATTTAATTGCCTTTTGGCCCAGCAATCCCACTTCAGGGACTATATCTTAAAGAACTTGAAACACTAATTTGAAAGAATATATAACACCTATATGCATAGCTGCATTATTTACAATAGCCAAAATCTGGAAACAAACCAAGTACTCCTCTGTAGATGAGTGGTGTTCCATGGTACATTTACACCATGAAATACTACACAGTTGTAAAAAAGAAGGAAATTTTATCCTTTGTTACAGCCTGGGTAGGCCTGCAGATTATTATGTTAAGTGAAATATGCCAGTCACATAAAGCCAAACACCATATGATATCACTTATGTGTTGGTTCTAATGAGCATAATAAACAAGAACAAAATAGAAACAGAGGCATGGATACATGAAACTGACAGCTAACAGAAGGGAGTGAGGTTGGGGTTTGGAAGAAAGAAGGTGAAGGTGAAAGGGCGAGGACTACACCCTCTACCTTTAAGTGAAATATGCCAGTCACATAAAGCCAAACACCATATGATATCACTTATGTGTTGGTTCTAATGAGCATAATAAACAAGAACAAAATAGAAACAGAGGCATGGATACATGAAACTGACAGCTAACAGAAGGGAGTGAGGTTGGGGTTTGGAAGAAAGAAGGTGAAGGTGAAAGGGCGAGGACTACACCCTCTACCTTGCCCCAGGGTATAAGCTACACCCTCCACCCTGCCCCAGGGTAAGGGCTATGCCCTCCATCTTATCTTGGCCATGTGCTCAGCAAGGCTTCTTCCCGGAAGCCAAGCCGCTGCTGGCCACGCCTAGGCCTTCTTTGAACTGGCCAATGACAATCAAGAGAAGTCGCCATAGATATGACCACATCCTGTGTGACAAGACACCAACTTGTGCCTGGCCAATGGGCAGGGCCCACAGTCCTTTCTCCTCCCCTTTCACCACCCCCCTATACA
>NW_006299514.1:11252-12868 GCF_000327345.1 Myotis davidii
CCTGCTCTGTGTGTGACAGGGTAGAGCCAAAACTTCCCCAACGGCCCTGCCCTGAGTGTGACAGTGATGGTGCCCCAAACCCCTGATCGGCCCTGCTCTGTGGGTGATAGAGGGCAGTGCCCCCCCCCCAACGGGCCCTGCTCTGTGTGTGATGGGGTAGAGACAAAAACTCTCCATTGGCCCTGCCCTGAGTGTGACAGTGGTGGTGCCCCAACCCCCTGATCCACCCTTCCCTGAGTGTGATAGGCGGTGCTGCCCCAACTCCCCTATCAGCCCTATTCTGTGACAGGGGGGAGCTCCTCAACCCCCTGATTGGCCCTGCTCAGTGCATGACAGGGGAGAGCTCCCCTACCCCCTGATGGGCCCTGCTCTGTGCATGACAGGGGAAGGCACCCCAACTCCCTAATCGGCCCTTCTCTGAGCCTGACCAGGGGCTGCACCTAGGGCAGCCGTGGGCAAACTACGGCCCACGGGCCGGATCCGGCTCGTTTGAAATGAATAAAACTATTGAAAAAAAAGACCGTACCCTTTTATGTAATGATGTTTACTTTGAATTTATATTAGTTCACACAAACACTCCATCCATGCTTTTGTTCCAGCCCTCCGATCCAGTTTAAGAACCCATTGTGGCCCTCGAGTCAAAATGTTTCCTCACCCCTGACCTAGGGATTGGGCCTGCCCTCTGCCATCCAGGATCAGGCCTAACCCAGCAGGTCATTATCTCCCGAGGGGTCCCAGACTGTGAGAGGGCAAAGACCGGGCTGAGGGACCCCCCTACCCCCCGAGTGCACAAATTTTTGTGCACCGGGTCTCTAGTTTATATATAAAACAAATACAGAGAACAGTGTGGTGATAGCCAGAGGGAAAGGAGGATGGGCATTGGTAGAGGTGGGCTAATGGGGGAAAATGGGATAAGGAAAGGATTTTGCTTGGGGTAATCGGTGCATAATGCAGTGTGAAGATGATGTTTTATTGAGTCACTAGAGACCTGGTGCACAAATTTGTGTGTGTGGGGGGTTCCTTGGCCTGGCTGGCAATTGGGGCCTATCTGGGCTGCCTTGAACAGTGCTGATGGGGCAATGGGGGCCGGCCAACTGGCAGGAGGGACCGCAGGAGGTTGGCCAACCATGGGAGGTTGGCTGTGGGAGCACACTGACCACCAGGGGACAGCTCCAGGATTGAGTGTCTTCCCCCTAGTGGTCAGTGCACATCATAGTTACTGGTCAACCAGTCATTCGGTTGACAGGTCATAAAAGTCGCTTAGGCATAGATATATATATACACTAGAGGCCCGGTGCACAAAAATTTGTGCACTCAGGGGGAAGGGGGGGGCCCTCAGCCTGGACTGTGCCCTTTTGCAGTCTGGGACCCCTCGGGAGATAACGCCCTGCTGGCTTAGGCCTGCTCCCGGGTAGCAGAGGGCAGGCCCAATCCCTAGGTGCAGCCCCTGGTCGGGCTCAGAGCAGGGCCGGTTGGGGCACCAACCCCTGTGACACTCAACGCAGGGTCGATGGGGAGCTTGCGCCGCCACCCCGTCATGCACAGAGCAGAGCAAATCTGGGGGTTGGGGCGCTGCCCCCTGTCACATACAGAGCAGGGCCCATCAGGGGGGTTGG
>NW_006299514.1:13957-17979 GCF_000327345.1 Myotis davidii
TATAAATAATATCCTTATGCCAGTATCACATTGTCTGGATTATTGTAGCTCTATAATATTTTTAAATTTTTCTTTTTTTTCAGACATGATCCACATACATAAAATATAACATTTTATAACATGCAAATTAATGGTTCATAGTATATCACAAGATTTTGTGAGCAGTACTATAACCTAAATCCAGAATATTTTTATCACTTCAGAAATAGATCACAAACACACTAACAGTTACTTCCCATTTCCACCTCCCCCCAATCCTCACACCACTATTAATTTAATTTTTATCTCTATGGATTTGCCTTTCCTGGATATTTAGTGTAAATATAATAATGTAATATAGAGCCTTCTGCTCTGGTTTATCTCAATTAGCATAATCTTTTGAAGTTCATTTATGTTGCAACATGTATCAATACTTCATTCCCTTTTATGGGTGAAAAATATGCCTTATATGGATACTAGTGGCCCAGTGCATGAAATTCATGCACTTTGAAAGGGGATTAATTAGAGGAAATATTTTAATATTTTATCCAGAGGCAGACTCTCTGCGATGAGCTGCTGGAGGAATTCAGGTGGAGGGAGTGGGTGTGTAGGATAGAGACGCACCACCTTTCTCTGTGATGTTAGGCACAAGGGCTGGACCTCCTGGCTATGACTTTAAAGGAGGTTTTCTGGGGGGCTCCGGAGGACTCAGAGGCTTGGAGCACAGCAGGGCAGTGTGGCACAGAAGTGACGGCGGCACGCTCAACCTCTCATTCTGGATCCCTGGGAAAGGTTGCTTCTTGGTGGCTTAGAGGAAGCATCTTCCAGGAGAGCTGACAGTGCTGTGACCAAAACGTGTTGTATCCGCCAGGCTGGCCCACGGGGGGAAGGCGCAGGTGCATGTGCCTGTGGTGGCCTCTGCCAGGGGTTGCCCCCAGGCCCGGCTGCACAGAGGCTCTCCTGGTGATGGATGGCATGACCTTTATGATTAGAAGCCCATGGAGGAAGTGTGGACATTGGGGAGACATTTTGTTCAGAGGCAAACTTTTTGAGATGAACCACTAAAGGAGCCCAGACAGGTGGAGGGGTGGGTGTGCAGGATGGAGGGGCACTGCCTTTCTCTGTGAGGTAAGGCACGAGGGGTCACTGCTCTGGCCATTTTCCCGCAGGAGATGCTGAACCACCTGGCTCTGACTTTGAAGGAGGTTTTCCAGGGGGCTCTGGAGGATTTGGGTGCTTGGGAGGATTCTGGGGCTCCAGAGGACTTGGGAGCTTGGAACGCAGCAGGGCAGGGCAGCCTCTCGCTCTAAATCCCTGGGAAAGTTTGTTTCTCAGCAGCTTAACAGAAGAGCTGACAGCGCCATGACCCAAACACGTATCTGCCCTCGTGCGGAGGCCCTCCTGGTGATGGCAGTCCCCTCCCACCCATGTCTGCCGCGCACACAGCCTGCTGATCAGTTGTTACATCACAGCATCCTGACCTATTTGCATATTACCTTATTATTAGTATAGATAGCATATTAATTTTACCTATTATTAATAAATAACATTTGGATTGTTTCTACTTTCTTGCCATTAGAAATAATGCTGTTTATGAAATTTTTCATGAGCATCTTTGTAAATTCTGGGGAAGTTTGCTTAAGAGTAATATTATTGGTTCACATGGTAGCACTTATGTTTAACTTTTTGAGGAACTACTGGTAACTTTTACATAGCCCATGCCATTTTACATTCACCAACATATTTTCTCTACTTTTATCTATACATTTTATGGTCTGCCTTTATGAATATAGTCATCCTAATGTTTGTAAAGTGGTATTTTACTGTAGTTTTATTTGCATTTCCCCCTTGACTAAGAATGTTCAGCAACACATTTTGTGCTTATGAGTCATTTTTATATCTTTGGAGAAATTTCAACTCAAATATTTGTCCATTTTTAAATTTATTATTTGGTTTTATTTTACTTTTGTTGAGTTGTAAGATTGTATATACAGTACATATATATTCTCAATACAAGTCCCTTATTAGATGTATAATTCACAAATATCTTCTCTCATTTTGTTAGTTGTCTTTCTTTTATTTTAAATCCTTAATTGAGGATATCTTTTTATTGATTTTTTTTAGAGAGGAAAGCGGGTGGGGGGGAGAGAAATATATCAACATGAGCTAGAAACATTGATCAGTTGCCTCCTACACATGCACTGACCGAGTATCAAACCTGCAACCTAGTTATGTTCTCTGGCCAGGAATAGAACCTACAAACTTTCGGTGTATGGGACAATGCTCCAGCTAACTGAGCCACCCGGCCAGGGATCTATGTTGTCTTTTGACTTTCTTGATTGTGTCCTTTGATATACAAAAGTTTTTCATTTTTATGAAGTCTAATGTATCTACTTTTTCTTTGATGGTTGTGTTTTAGGCATCATATCAAAGAAACCATTGCCAAATCCAAGGTCATGGTGGTATATCCTTATTTTTTTAATGAGTTACATAATTTTAGCTTTTAAATGCCTTTGACCCATTTCGTGGTAATTTTTGTGTATGATAAGATATAGTGGTATAACATCATTATTTTTTTTAATATATTTTATTGATTTTTTACAGAGAGGAAGGGAGAGAGATAGAGAGTTAGAAACATCGATGGGAGAGAAACATCGATCAGCCGCCTCCTGCACATCTCCCACTGGGGATGTGCCCGCAACCCAGGTACATGCCCTTGACCGGAATCGAACCTGGGACCTTTCAGTCCGCAGGCTGACGCTCTATCCACTGAGCCAAACCGGTTTTGGCACGTCATTATTTTTTCATGTGAACATCCAGCTGTCTCAGCATATATCTTTGAAAGACTATTTTTTCTCCCTTGAATCATCTTGTTGAATATTAATTGACCCTAGATGTATTGGTTTATATCTGTAATCACAATTGTGTTCAATAGATTATATGGTATATTTTGAATTTTTTAAGAACCTCCATATTGTTTTCCATGGTGGCTGCACCGTTTTCATTCCCACTAATAGTGAGCAACAGTTCCAATTTCTCTGTACCCTCACCAACACTTGTCTTTTTTTTATAATAATATTGAAACAGGTGTGAGGCAATATCTCATTTTGGTTTTGCTTTGTCTTTCCCTGATGCTTAGTTACATTGAACATTTTTTCATATACCTGTGGATCATTTGTATGTCTTCTTTGGAGGAAATCTATTCAAACTATTAGCTCATTTTAAAAATCAGGTTATTAGTGTTCTTCCCTAAGTTGTACACATCTCATATATTTTAGAGATTGAATCCTTATCAAATGTATGATATGATATATGAGATGTAAATATTTTATGCCATTCTTAGATTGCCTTTTAACTTTTTTGATTGTTTCCTTTGCTGTGCAGAAGCTTTTTAGTATTATGCAGTCCTACTTGTGAATTTTTGTTTTTATTGCCAGTGCTTTTGGTGTCATATCGATAAAATTATTGCCAAGATCAATGTCATGAAATATTCCCCTGTGTTTTCCTTTAGGAGTTTTACATTTTTAGGTCTTACATTTAAGTCTTTTATTCATTTTGAGTTGATTTTGTTGTATGGTGTAATTTAAAATTCCATTATATCCATTCATCTGCTGATGGGCACTTAGGCTGTTTCCAAGTTTTAGCTATTGTATATTGTGCTGCTATGAACATAGGGGTGCATATATTCTTTCTGATGAGTGTTTCAAGCTTCTTGTGATATATTCCTAGGAGTGGATGAATGGGTCAAATGGGAGTTCCATTTTTAATTTCTACACAAGAATAAACTCAAAATGGATAGAAGACTTAAATGTAAGATGTGAAACCATAAAAGTTTTAGAAGAAACCATAGGCACCAAAATCTCAGTCATCTCTCATAGCAACGTGTTTACCAATATATCTCCTAGGACAATGGAAACTGAGGAGAAAATAAACAAATGGGACTACATGAAAATAAGAAGCTTCTGCATGGCAAAAGAAACCATAATCAAAATAACAATAGACCCCACTAAATGGGAGAACATATTTTCCAGTGATACATCTGA
>NW_006299514.1:18075-24608 GCF_000327345.1 Myotis davidii
CTCCAAAATATATAGGGAACTCATACAACTTAACAAAGGAAGACAAACAATCCAATTAAAAAATGTTCAAAGGACCTAAATAGACACTTCTCCAAAGTGGACATACAGAAAGCAAAGAGACATATGAAAAAATGCTCAAAGTCACTAATAATCTGAGAGATGCAAATCAAAAAGGACAATGAGATATCACCTCACACCTATAGGAAAGGCTATCATCAACAAATCAACCAACCACAAGTGTTAGTGAACTTTATGAGTAAAGAGAACCCTAGTACAGTGCTGGTGGGAATGGGGACTGGTGCAGCCACTTTGGAAAACAGTATGGGGTTTCCTCAAGAAAAATTTTCTTTTAATGTGTTTCTGTTTTAATTTCATCAATGTTTTTTTAGTTTTTATTTTACAAGTCTTTCACCTCCTTAGTTAATTTTTTTCCTAAATATTTTATTATATTTGTTAGTATTTTAGATGGGATTGTTAAACATTTTTTTCAAATAGTTCTTATTTATAATATAGAAACACAACTGATTTTTGTATGTTGATTTTATATATTGAAACTTTTCTGAATTAATTTATTTGTTCTATCAATTTTTAATGGAGCCTTGAGAATTATCTAGATACATGACCATAAAAGGAAGCAATTATTATCTTTTGCAACAGCATTGATATACCTGGAAAGTATTATGCTAAGTAAATAAGTCAGTCAGAAAAAGAAAAGTATCACATGAACAAAGTAACAAACAAAATAGAAGCAGACTTATAGATAAACAGAGAACAGATGACAGTTGTCAGAGGGAAGGGGGTTCAGGGGAGGATGAAATATATGAGGGGATTAAGAAAAAAAATCACTGGTATACACAGACAATAGTATGACAATCACAAGAGGGAAAAGGGAGTGGGGGTGGTAGAAGAAGGTAAATGGAGGAATAAATGGTGATGGAAGGTGACTGGACTTGAGGTGCTGCACATATAATATACTTTACAGATGATATATTATAGAATTGTATACCTGAAACCTATATACTTCTTTAACCAGTGTCACCTCAATAAATTCAACAAAAATTTTACAAAAGATCATATAATTTGCCAATAGGGACAATTTTGCTACATATGATTTGGATGCCATGGCTCTTGTTTTGTTTTTCTTACTCAGTCCTGTGGGTAGTTGTTCTAGCACTATGTTAATTAGAAGTGATGATGGTGGATACTTGTCTTGTTCCTGATTTTAGAGTAAAAAATCTTCATTTTTTCATAATTGAGTATGATGTTAGCTGTGGGTTTGTCATAAATGGCCTTAATTATGTTGAAGTATTTTCCTTTTATTCCCAGTTTGTTGAGAGGATTTATAATGAAATGGTGTTTGATTTAGGCAAGCTTATATGAAAAATGTTTAGTTTTTTATTATTTTATACAAGAGATTAAGAAAGTTATGGTATGGGCCAAACCTGGCCCATGACGTGTTTTTGGATGTCCTGGAAATGAAGATTTTTTTTACAATGTTCAAGGCTGTAAAAGAAAAACAATAGCAAAACAACACAAATAGTATGGAGGATATGGGCGGGAAGCCAATGACTTCCAAGAGTTTAAAATATTTACTATATGTTGGCACTTTATGGAAACAGTTGGTTGGTCCTTGTTTGCTATACATTAAGATATATTCATGGATTAAGCTATATTAGAAAATATGCTGTACAATTGCTGCTAGAAAGCTTAAGGCATATTTGCAGCCTATTTCTAAAATATATACCAGATAATTTTAGCATGTATTTGTATATGAACCTCACTTTCTATTTTATTTCATTTCAACAATATCCCAAATTCAAATTTTATTTTGCCATATTTATTTCAGATATGAAAATTTTAGTTAGTTAGCTTGAGCTTCTTACTCTCATTGCCTGACATATTATGGATGAACAATATTGGAAAATTTTATGACCTATGAAAAGGCATGAGTGTGCTCAAATGAATTGACTCTTTTTGTGATTAGACAATCTACACAGGGTACACTATATCTGTACCAAATGGAAATCCAGCATAATGGAAATAAGAAACGGCTGAGATATGAGTCTCAAACAATTCCAAATTCTTCTTCTTCATCAAATATTGAATATTCTTAACCTGGGTTCCATGCTTGCATGGGGGTATAATAATGAAGGTTGCTTAATCTGTGACCACCCTAATATTGTGTGCAAAATTTGTTATATATCTGGGCATTTTTCTAGACAAATGGACTATAACTTATATCAATTTTCCAAAGAAGATTGAAATGCAAAACGTTTATTTAGAAGGAAGATTAGGGTAAGAAGTTGCCAAAGCCATATGATACTACCTCTTAAGCAGAAATTCAGAGCATTCTTGAGGTTTTCAATCTGAATTGGTCTCAGAGTCCTAACAATAAGAAAACCTTTATTTTATACTTGCAATCAGATTATAGAAGTCTTCAAACTGCAGAACATGCTTGGGTTATTATTTTTATTTTCTCCAGTATGAGTTCTTCTATTTGTTACAAGTGATAACATTCTGTTTTAGTGGTCAGATATTAGGATATTTCATAAGTTTTGGTCATAGACTCATCTTCATGGTATTGATTTTCTTATTTTCTTGGCCCAGAATTTCTGCATCAGTGGGTGGTTTTAATACTCAGCCACAAGTGATGAAGCTAGGGATAATGATGCTTGCAAAGGACTTATTTACATTGATGTTCCAGAAAAACTTCACTTTTAATGCATTGTTTGGTGGCCGGAAGAGTCTTTTATGTCCATATTCAGGCTCTCACATGTGACAGCTTTTTTTTCAGATTTCTGGTTTCATATAGTGAATCACTTTCAGCAACCTGATGTGCTTAGAGACTGAAATCTCAATTACCATTCTCGCATGTATTTAAAAAGCCCTTTCCCTTAAGTTATTGTTTCTCAATTGGGAACATCATTTCTCAGGCACAAAGAAGTAGTAAAGTATGTCACTACAGAAACCCAGAGTTGAAAATCTGTGAACTGTTAATGCTGAAACTAAGAGAGAGGAGAATATAAGAAGCAAACATTCATAAGCCCTTGCGAAAAAGGCCCTATAAACTCACTGAAGTCTTCTGGAGGAATCAAAGGGCAGCCATTATTAAAAAAAACAAAACAGGGAAATTAAACATTCTTACCATTATTGTAACCTATTTGTAAGTCTGTGGGGGAGGGATCACAGGTTAAATGAAAGAGTACTCGATACAGCAGTTCATGTTTTTGATATGATTGTGAAAATTTGCATGTAGGCCCAATGCCAAGAATCCTTTAGAAAACATTACAATTCTACTATGATAGAGTTAAAAGAGTAGGACACATTTCATGATTATAATTTCAGTAGTCCCGGAATATGCAAGATTATTTTTTGAATACACATTTTTTCCCATTGTGCTTCTAAAATATTCTCATAATAAACACACTCTTTATAAAAAATAAAAATGAAAAACATTGAATGTTTGTCAACAACTTTTGCTTCATATAAATCATAAAATCTAGACATGACTATGACACAATTCTCTGAATGCTTTGCTGTGAGGTGTGTTAAAATACTCCTAAATTACAGTTTATTTTATAATTATAATGCAATTGGTTTTCTTTTTTTAATTCACCCGAGGATATGTTTTTATTGATTTTTAGAGAAAGAGAGAGAGAGAGACATCAATGTGAGAGAGAAATATCAGTCACATGTGCCCTGACTGGGTTCAAACCTGCAAACATTTGGCATATGAGACAACACCCCAACCAACTTATCAACCCAACCAGGACTAATGTCATTGATTTTCAATTACCCAAAGGTACTGAACATGTTTATGGCATTGATTTTGGTAATGGTTTTACAGATACAACTTATCTCCAAAGTTGTCAATTTGCATATATTAAGTGTGTACAGACTTTTATGTGTTAATCATCTATACTAATAAAAGACAAAGATGCTAATTGATTGTGCCACACCCACTAGCCAATCAGAGTGACTATATGCAAATTAACCCAACCAAGATGGCGGCACACAGCCATGGAGCTGGAGCAAGCAGGAGGCTTGGTAGCCCTGGCGATGGAGGAAGCCAAGCTTCCCATGGCCGGCTGTAGCCTCCGCAAAAGGCAACAAAGTTTCAATTATAGAAGCTAAATAAATCCCAGAAGCAGCTTCCAGCCAGCCTCCACTGGGAGCTTGGGTGGCTGGGGGCTGGGGCCAGCCTGCAAACAGCCATCAGCCCCTCAACTAGGATGGCCACACCCTCATGGGATGAGGGTTCCCACTGGGGGCCTTGGCCACCCAGCCAACAGCCATCAGCTCCTCACCCAGGTTGGCCAAGCACCCAAGCAGAACCCCCCTCCCTGAAGGGGGTGTTGCCAGCTTGAAAACAGACCTCAGGCCCTCACCCAGGCTGGCCAGGCACCCCAGCGGGACCCCCACCCTGACCCAGGACACCCTTCAGGGCAAACCAGCTGGCCCCAACCCATGGACCAGACCTCTATCCTATATAATAAAAGGGTAATATGCGAAATGACCCTAACAGCAGAGTGACTAGGAATCACTGGTCACTATGACACACACTGAGCACCAGGGGGCAGATGCTCAATGCAGGAGCTGCCCCCGGTGGTCAGTGTGCTCTCACAGAGGGAGCTCTGCTCAGCCACTAGCCAGGCTGACAGCTGCCAGTACAGCAGTGGTGGCGGGAGCCTGTTCCACCTCCTCAGCAGCGCTAAGGATGTCCGACTGCAGCTAGGCCTGCTCCCCGCTGGCAAGTGGACATCCCTCAAGAGCTCCCAGGCTGCCAGAAGGATGTATGACTGCCAGCTTAGGCCCAATCCCTTCAGGAGCGGGCCTAAGCCAGCAGGTGGTCCTCCCCTGAGGGGTCCCAAACTGCACGAGGGCACAGGCCTGGATGAGGGACCACCCTCCCAAGTGCACAAATTTTTGTGCACCGGGTCTCTAGTACATTAATAAAATTGTTTATAAAAATAAACAACAAAACAAACCAAAGCAAACAAACAAGCAAACAAAAACCCTGATGAACTGTAGAGCAATTTCAAGCAAGGCAATTCTCAGTATAATACTTCAAAAAATAACATTATCAGATATTTCTCTTACCTCCTGAAAAATCTTTACAAGGAATACACAATCTACCACTTCTCAAAATTTAAACAAAAGAAGTCTTTCCTAGTAATGACAAGTTCAAGTGCAAAATCCCACGGGCAGCTAAATAGAGTATTGCTTAGGGTTAACTCTGCAATCAAATTCGGTTAATTATAGACTATTAAACACAACATTTTAAATTATACTGGGTGAATTGCAGAATGATTCTTTTACTAGAAAATAACATAAGAAAAATTGTGAGACTCCTGTGAGGATGTCAATGAAACAATCATTTATGAGCTCCTGGGCCAACCCAAGGTGTTTGCTGATTTTGATCAAAGACTGAATTATAGCTTTATTACTCATTGAACATGGCTCATTGTCAGTTGAAAGCTGTCATCTAAAAAAGTCTTTCACAATCACTTATTAATAACCATGGGGCACTTTTTAAAAAATCCAGCAAGAACTCAGCCTATTGTGACCTGATCAATACTGGACCCTTGAGCAATATTTTAGCTGAAAGTTTCTTGTGACAAGTAAAGAAAAATCAAATTTGTACAGTATAATAAAGATTGCCTATATTAGAAATTGAACTTATATGCCTTATCTTCTTATTTCTAAACATCGACCTCAATGTTCTTATTTCTTTTTCCTCATTCTTTCCTAATTCCTCTCATTATCCCCTCTATTGTCCCCATTCTGGGCCTGACTTAGTTCTGATTCCAAAGGATTCTATTTTCACATGGTTGATATGATAAAAAATAGGGTGTTGACTGAACTAACTAACATCTTCCTATGTTGCATGCATTTTAAAGAGATGTCATGAAATCTGACAAAAATAAATTTTATTAAATTTGAAACTAATTAGAACATAGTTTGAAGCCACACATACTAAGAGGAGCTTGAGAAATCTATAAAATGCATAAAAGAGGTCAAGGAGGATAATAAAACTCTAAATTCAATACCTGACTCCACTACAAATTAGTTATGTGAAATTGGGTAATTTACTTCTTTGAGCTTCTTATCTGTAAACTGTAATTAGTAATGGTACTTAATCATTATATTAAATTGTTGGTAAAGTTTGAATAAAATATTTATTCAGCTATCTCCTGCTACTCTTTCTTGCAAGTAGTAGGTGCTAAATTCTCTTAGTTTCCTTTTGCACATCACTGAAAATGATCAACAAAAATTGAATAATGGTTAAGAACCCAGGCTGTAGAGAGAACTTGGACTTCTTAAATAAATAAGAGAGGCCACTACTAAGAATAGCTGTCACAGTTATCTTTGCTGAAAAGGGTAGTATAGCTGGCAAGCTTTTCTGAAGAACTCAGCTCTCTAGTATAACTGTGGCTGATGTACTAAAGCTATTTTGTGCTGTGTATTGATCCTTCAGTTTTTATAGTATTTAATTTCAGTATATATGTATATATAGATATAGATATAGATAT
>NW_006299514.1:25451-25707 GCF_000327345.1 Myotis davidii
AGCAGCAATAAGGATGTCCAAATGCAGCTTTGGTCTGCTCCCCGCTGGCAAGTGGACATCCAAGGAGGGCTGCCAGGCGGCCAGAGGGATGTTTGATTGCCATCTTAGGCCCAATCCTCCGGAGAGCAGGCCTAATCTAGCAAGTGGTCACTCCTGAGGGGTCCCAGGCTGCAAAAGGGCACAGGCTGGGCTGAGGGACCCCCTACACCCGAGTGCACAAATTTTTGTGCACTAGGGCTCTAGTCCTATCTAATAA
>NW_006299514.1:26416-37956 GCF_000327345.1 Myotis davidii
CCAGCAGGGGGGGTGGGAGCCCCTCCTGCCTCCTCAGCAGCGCTAAGGATGTCCGACTGCAGCTTAGGTCTGCTCTCCGCTGCCAAGTGGACATCCCCAGAGGGCTGCCGGGCTGCCAGGATGCCAGAGGAATGTATGATTGCCAGCTTAGACCCAATTCTCTGGGGAGCAGGCCTAAGCCAACAAGTGGTCATCCCCCAAGGGGTCCCAGACTGTGAGATGGCACAGGTTGGGCTGAGGGACCTCCCCACCTCGAGTGCACAAATTTTTGTGCACCAAGTCTTCAGTCCTATATAATAAAAGCCTATGTTAAGTGTCTGGTCATCTGGTCAGCTGTTCAACCAATTAAAGCCTAATATGCTAATAATATGCTAAAACCACTCAACCGCTTGTTATGACATGCACTGACCACCAAGGGGAAGACAATTGACTGTTCAACCAGTCGCTATGATGTGTACTGACCACCACGAGGCAGACGCTCAATACAGAAGCTTCCCCCTGATGGTCAGTGTGCTCCTATAAGGGGAGTACCATTCAGCCAGAAGCCGGGCTCACAGCTGGCACCTGCAGCAGCAGTGGTGGGAGCCTCTCCTGCCTCCGCGGCAGCATTAAGGATGTCTGACTGCCGGTTTAGGCCCAATTCCCATGGTGAACAGGCCTAAGCCATCAGTTGGACATTCCCCGAGGGCTCCCAAATTGTAAGAGAGCACAGGCAGGGCTGAGGGACCCCCCTGAGCGCACTGGGCCTCTAGTCAAAGATAAGAGTGAGAGAGAAATATTGTTTGGTTGCCTCCTGCATGCACCCCACTGCCATGTGCCCTAACTGGGTATGAAACCATGACCTCCTGGTTTATAGGTGGATGTTCAACCACTGAGCCACACTCAGCTTTCTAATTACTTAATAATTCCTTTTAGTTGCTCAGCTTTCTCTCTGAGGTCACTTTGCTTCACCATCAGTTCTTGCTTCAGCTGCTGCTTTGCCATTTTTTCTCCTTTGAAGTTTGACTTGGTTGACTTTAAACAGATAGCCAGATATTTCTTCAGCAAAATGGGTTTATTTGGGAACAACAAAAATTACAATTTGACATATGTGGTCTAATGGCGAACCAGAGAAAAAAGGAGAAATGTTCTTTTATAGAGGTAAGGGAAAGATAATTTGAAATGTAGTAGTTATTCATTGACTGAGTTGTAACAGTCATTCACTGGCTAAATGGTTCCTGGATGAGGGGAAGATCCTCCTTCCTAATGGAGTAGTAGTGTAGAAAAACATCGTCCTATTGGAGATGGAAAGTTTATGTTTTCCTGTTTGGGGTAACTGACCAATGGTAGGTGTGAGAGCTCCCCCTACCAGCCTTCCCAATTCCAATTTAAGTGAGGTGACTGTTTATTATTTTCCTCCCAACTTTGATTTGTCACATTCAACTTAATTTGTCCTGCTCCAGTTCCAAGCTGTCTTTGGCAACTTGGCCCATTATTGAATTGTGTGTTTATGAAATATTGCTATCTTTTCTGCCCCAGTTACTGCTCCAAAACCATTTATAAGCTCTTGCCAGGTATTCTGTAGGGGGATTTCTTTTTATTGGTCACATTTCAACAACATGATTCCTAGAACTTTTCTGTATACCTTTCATATTTTATATAAATATACAGTAGGTCCTGGGAAATCTGTTCCTAGGGCACGATGTACAGTGATTTTCGCCATAAGTTAGAACCCACCTATATAAGCACCTACATCACTCACATGGAGCACATACACAGCAATAATGAAGTGAAAGAGTAAAAAAAAAAAAATTAAAAGAAAAACAACTCCTGACCTTTACTGTGGTAAATAAATAATAAAAAACATAAAGCGCATATGTACATAAGTCAAAATGATGGATTTTTTTTTATAAATAAATGGGATATGGCAATGTAACCATGAAACGACATAAGTCAAGTCCAATGTAACCCAAGGACTGTCTCTATTAGTATGTACTGGATACATATATTACTATGTACTATATAGTAAGTGAGTGAGAGAGACACTTGGAGTTAGAGAGACCTTATTATGCTTCTTATATTATTCAACATGGATAGCAATTTTATTTTTCTATAAATATGCACAAGCACCTACTGGGTAGATATAGCATGCTGATCCTGCGTAGCAATAAAATCTGTTGCCAATGGTAGTGGTTTCTAAAAGATTTTAAATAGAGCAAATCTTTATTCTAGTTAAAATTAATGTACTAAGCATATAAAAAATATGTTGTTTTGTTGAAGGTAGAGAGATAAGAAAACAGGAGAGAAGTCAAGCTCCCAAACACTTGTCTTCTTCTTTGCTTTTGACCATCTAAGGGAATAGCTACTTACAATAACATGTAGAACATCACAGTATTCTGTTTAATTAATGGAAGGTGATGAGTCTGAGAGTTAGAGGACAACTTACCTAAAAATAAAGACACATACTAGGCTTCTTTAACATTTTTTTTCAAAATTGATCTCTACACACAGATGTTCTGTCCAACACAGTGACCACTAACTTCATGCATTTAGTTAAATATAAACTACTTAAAATTAAATAAAATTAAAATTCTGTTTGAGAACTACACTATATTTCATTTGCTGAAAACTGTGTGTAGTTAATAGCTAATCTATTGCACACACAGATATATAACATTTAAATCATTACAAATGGCTCTATTGGACAGCATTGCTACAAGTAACCATATGGTTCTAAAAATAACCTTAAAATCCTCTTAACTGTTTCAAATAAGTTATCAAATAGATTCTAGAACAGGGAAAATCAATACTAAATGCTTCACATGGATTAAATATTAGAACAATGACACATTTACTGTTGTCATTAGATAGTTATTAATAATAGCAAAGGAACAAGGGGGAAGCTAGACATTATAGGCATGTCATTTAGGCAGCTTCACCAGGAAGCTGCAACTTTACACTACCAAAGGAACCACTGATTCATTCCCTGCTGATCCCTGGGAGAAAGGGTCCAATAAAGGGGAGGCAGGTGCATGCACAGTAAAGTTGGGGTGACTAGGGAAGGTACTTGCCTGTCAGTCAAGGCTGGGGAACAATGGGTTAGCCAAAATGGGTAGAGTCAATGCAAGCCTCCAAAAATTTGGGAATACATAATCCCCTAAAAAAAGTCTGTTGTCTTGTTGCTCTTGTGACTCTTGTTACTCTTGGCTCTTTTACATTTGCCCATTAAGTCCACTGCCATGTAGACACCACATGCAATGGACTAATGGACTGCAGCTGGGAACACAAACTAAGCTAGCCTGATGCTGGACTGGAGTGTGCAGACATGGAATGGAAACTGGGTACATTGGCTCTAATTCTATCCTTATTGAAACCAAAGCTACACTTGTTCCTTGGCGGGGCAAAAGAAAATGGGACCTTAGAATCTGAGGGATATAATTCCATACAAATAAAAATCACTCATTCTCCCATGTGAGTCTCAGAAAAAAAATTTTTGGGAGTGTCACAAGAATTCTACTCCCACAAGCAATCTGTGTGGGGTTGAGGACATATGTACTTATTCAAATATAAACTAATTGAAATAAAATAAATTTGACTTACGAGTGTTCCGACTAACGAGTTTTTCAAAAAACAAGCTGTCTCTCGGCTGATTTTTTGCTTTGAGTTGCGAGCTAAAATTCGGGTTATGAGCCAACTTCAGATACCCCAAAGCTAGTTGGCACAGCGAAGGTCACCGTGAATGCCACAACATCAGCCCAGCATCATGTGTCTCACTCGCTCACTGTTGATTTGACATACGAGTAATTTGAGTTACGAGCTCTGTCATGGAACGATTAAACTCGTAAGTCAAGGCCCCACTGTATATATATTTACATATTTAAGCATACAAAGGTAAGCAAAATATTGTTACTGTCTCTGATTTTATGACTTCTAGCAGCTACTTGTGGAGAGAAACCTTAATTAAATAATCACACAAATAAAAAAAATACACCAAGTCACTTGCCACAAAGGATAAATGAATTTTAATATGAAATAATATAATCAATTGGTTTAATATAGTCAGTAGGGTCAAGGAAGATTTTAATGAGGAACTGATGATTTACATAGATTAAAGTTATATGTCAATGGGGGAGGGGTGGTATGGGAGATTTTTAGGCAGAGGGAAGGCACATGTGAAAACTGAATGAAAACCAGCATGAACAAGTAAAACAAAGAAGAACAAGTAAAACAAAGAGAGGTAATGTCTATGTAGGATCTTTGGGGCAATATTAAGTATTCCTAAGAGAACTGGAAATTAATTGCAAGGTTTCCAGCAACTGAGTGACAATAACATTTGTATTATGTAGCAATCTTTATGGATACAGAGTAGAGAATAGATAAGACAGATAAAATAATAGATGCACTTATATCAATCAGAGGGCTAATGCACTGGTCCGCTTGGGAAGAGATGATAACTTGGAAATATTTTACAACTGGTGATGAAGAAAAGTGGGCCTGTGGTAAGGTATTGAAAATATACAGAACTTGGTGGTAGATTAGAGACAGAGAGTAAGAGGGAAAGTTGTCAAAGATTACCCCATGATTTTTGTACTGAGATAAGGAATAAAACAATATATGGGTTATCGAAAGATAGAGCATAAGTCCAGTTTTATAAATAATGAGTTCAGATGCCTTTGAGAAACATAAGAGGAGATATAGAGTTGCAAGTTTATATCTAATGTTTATTTCTCACCTTGTACCAGAAAAGAACATAAGGCTACTTTTAAGATAATAAAAAGAGAGGAAGATGACAAATTATGAGTATATGACAAAGAAAAAGCTGAACAAGGGTAGAAAAGAAAACATATCTGGAAATAAAGCTAATATGAAGAATACATGCTTTTAGATCCCATACACTTGCTGGGGGAACCAAGTCACAATCAATACTGTCTATAAGATAAAAACCAAACTAATGGCTCAGAAAAATGCACAAATATTCTTGATATGAAGCAGAGATTTTCTGTTGTGCATTAAGAATTTGTTGTTGTTGTTTATCCTACCCTGAGGACATTTTTCCATTGATTTTTAGAAACAGTGTTAGGGAGGGAGAGAGACAGGGAGAGAAACATTGATGATGACACATGAATTGGTTGCCTCCTGCACATGCCCCGACTAGGGTCAGGATTGAGCCTGCAACTGAGGTATATTCCCTTGACAAACCTGAATCAATCCCAAGACCCTTCAGTCTGTGGGCTGATGCTCTATCCACTGAGCCAAAATGGCTAGGGCCGTAAGAATTTTTATAGCACCCAATACCTGATTATTTCCATAGGGGCACTGACCTCTTTTCCCTTAGATTCTCAAATTAAAAAATGACAATAGTAAACACAACATTTGCCTTCTGGTGTGAAACAAAATTATACCTTTGGGTGTTTTATCTTTTTGTCAGCTTGGCAAAAATATATAATATATATTTTTGGTTTGCTGGAAAATTTTAGTAATTAGTTTATGTGTGCCATGAGATGAAAGATTAAAAATTGCTGCTAAAAGGATAGGAAGAAATTAATGTTGAAAATCTTAATGAAGAGAAGGCAACAAGTAATATGATGAATAATGTCTTTAAGAACACCATCAGAGCCAAAACCGGTTTGGCTCAGTGGATAGAGCGTTGGCCTGCGGACTGGGAGGTCCCGGGTTCGATTCCGGTCGGGGGCGTGTGCCTTGGTTGCGGGCACATCCCCAGTGGGAGACAAATGCATCTTTCAGAATTTAGACAAAATGTGTTTTTTTAAAAAAATCATATTGGTATGGCTACTTTTTAAATTTTGCTGTGAAAAAGTAATGTATCAATTTAATTTTTACTTAGATTTTAATTTTTTGATTAATTAGAAAAAAAACTCCAGTCTGTTTATCTATCATGTTTATAATTCTTGTATTTTCTTCTTTATGTGAAGATAATTTTCTCATTTGGTATGCTGTCCCTTCACAGTGAAATATTGCATACTTTTTTCTCATCTGAACAATGAGTTAGCTATTTTAAAAAAGATGTTATTAACATAATAAACTCAGAATAAAATAAATTTAATACTGTGATTAAGGAATATTTCAATAAATAATAGAACTGATATAAAAGTAATTCAAATCTGGGGTTCTTCTGAAATAAAAATAGCTGTTCTTTATATTTGTACTAGAGGCTTGCCTCGGCCTGGCCTATGGGGATTGGGTGAAACCGATCTCTGAGTCTAGGGTGCAGGTGAAGCAGATTCGGGACCAACAGTGTCCCAGCAGCAGCCTAAGCCACGGCTGATTCCCTGAGGAATCGGGCTGCCTCCTCCCTCCTCTCTTTGTCCAGGATGCGGGTGAAGCAGATTCTGGGCTGACAGTGCCGCAGTAGCAACCTAACCCATGGCTGATTTCAAGAGGAATCGGGCTCCCTCCTCTACTGGTAGGAGTGTCTGCCCCCTGGTGATCATTGCATGTCATAGCTACCAGGCAAATGGTAGAACAATTCGACAGTCACTTAAGCTTTTATATTATCTCTCTCTATATATATATATAGATATAGATAGATATAGCTATAGATGATATAGATATATAGATATAGATATAGATATAGATATAGATATAGATATAGATATAGATATAGATATAGATATAGATATTGATTTCAGAGAGGGAGAAAGAGATAGAACATCAACGATATAGATATAGATATAGATATAGATATAGATATAGATACAGATATAGATATAGATATAGATATAGATGATATAGCTATAGATAGATGTAGATAGTATGCTCTGAGTTAGGCCATAGCATTAGTCCTTATCTAGTACTTTTTATAAGTGCACACTAGAAATTGTTGAAATCTCTTCTCCCCTACTCTCTAATAGTAATAAATTATATCCTAGAGAGCATATACTCTAGTTAAAAGCAATAAAATACTACTTCTAAACCTACTAATAAAAATAATGACGATAGAGATCCAAGATAGAGGCCAACAAGTCTGCAGTGAAGATGAGAGTGTGAGTGAGAGAGTGAAAGGAGAGTGTGTGGGCGTGTGGGCATGTGTGTATGTGTGAGTGAGAGACAGTTATATTCCACAGGACTATTGGGGATGGGCAGACCAGGCTCACCTAGCCAGGCAGCCTCTACTACTGCTGCAATCTCTCCCAGGGCAGCCAGCTCTGCTGCAAACACTGCACCATCTTGAAGGGGAGAGTGGCTGTGATTGGTGGCCCGCCCTCACTTCCACCTGGGGAGACCTCAGACACTACCCAGGTCCCGACAGCCACACCGGCCAGGGATCAGCTGCCTTGGTTACAAACACCTAGACTCCAGCCTCCCTGGCTACAGGCACCTAAAATGTTTGCCCAGGGAGAGAAAAAATGACATAGCTGCAATAAAGAGCACAATACAAAACATCAACAGTAGACTAGAAGAAGCTGAGTACCACATCAGTGAGATAGAAGACAAGGTAGGATAAAACACCCAAGCAGAGAAGCAACTGCAAAAAAAACCTTAAAAAATAGGAGAAGAGCCTAAGGGAGTTATGGGACAATATGAAACAAAACAACATCCACATAATAGGGATACCAGAAGGAGAGGAAACAGAGCAAGAAATAAAAAACCTGCTTGAAAAAATAATGACAGAAAACTTCCCTGTTTTGGCGAAGAAAAAACTCACGCAGGTCCAAGAAGCTCACAGAGTCCCAAACAAGATGAACCCAAAGAGACTGACACCAAGACACATCATAATTATAACGGGCAAACACCAACAACAAAGTAAGAATCTTAAAGTCTGCCAGAGAGAGACAGAAAGTTACCTACCATGGATCTCCCATTAGATTACTGACTGATTTATCAACAGAAACACATCAGGCCAGAAGGTAATGGAATGAAATACACAAAGTGATGCAAATAAAGAGACTGAATCCAAGAATACTATACCTAGCAAGGCTATCATTCAGACTTGAAGGTGAAATCAGGAGTTTCACAGACAAAAAAGGACTGAGGTAGTTTATTACCACCAAACCAGCAATGTAAGAATTATTAAAGGGACTGATGTTAAAAGAAGAAATAGGAAGGGAAGAAGGAACACAGGCATAAAGAATAAAAATAGTGACAAAGAAGTACCTATCAATAATAACCTTAAATGTAAATAGATTAAATGCTCCAATCAAAAGATATAGGGTAACTGAATAAATAAGAAAACATGACCCATATATCTGCTATCTACAAAACACCCACCTCATAACAAAGAAGTCACACAGACTGATAGTGAAGGGATGGAAAAAAAATTTCAGGCAAATGGATGTGAAAAAAAATGGCGGTAACTATATTTATATCTAACAATTAGACCTCAAATTGAAGTCCATAACAAGAGATAAGGAAGGCCACTTCATAATACTAACAGGATCAATTCAACAAGAGGATATAACTCTGCTAAACATATATGCATCCAATATAGGAGCACCCAAATACATAAAAACACTTCTGGAAGTTATCAAAGGAGAGATCAAAAGCAATACAGTCATAGTAAGGGACTATAATATCCCATTGACACCACTGGATAAATCCTCTAAACAAAAACTCAGCAAAGACACATCAATCCTAAATGACTGACTAGATCAAATGGAATTAATTGACATCTTCAGAACATTTCACCCCAAAGCCACAGAATATACATTTCTTCATATTCAAGAAGATAGAAATCATATCATGCATCTTCTCAGATCACAATGTCATACAAGTAGAAATCAACTACAATAAAAACAGCGAAAAAAATCAAACATTTGGAGGCTAAATAGCATGCTATTAAACAATGATTGGGTTACCAAAGAGATCAAAGAAAATAAAAAGCATCCTGGTATCAAATGACAATGAAAACAAAATAATAAAAAAAAAAATTATGGGAAACAGTTAAAGCAGTCTTGAGAGGGAAGTTCATAGCTCTTACAGGCCTACCTCCAAAAAAAAAAAAAAAAAAGAGAAAATAGTAATAAATTATCTAACCATACAATTCAAAGGATTTGAAAGAAAGCAACAAGAAAAGCCCAGAGTAAGCAGAAGGAAGGAAATAATAAATATCAGAGCAGAAATAAATAACATGGAGACGAAAAATATATATAAAAGATTAAAAAAAACAAGAGCTGGTTATTTGAAAGGATATCCAAAATTGATGAACCTCTAGCCAGGCTCACCAAGATGCAAAGAGGACCCAAATAAACAAAATCAGAAATGAAAGAGGTGAAGTAACAACCAAACCCACAGTAATACAAACCATTATGAAAATATACTATGAACAACTCTATTCAAACAAACTGTACAACCTAGACGAAATGGACATATTCTTAGAAAAATACAAGCTTCCAAAAGTCAATCAGGAAGAATAAAAAAACCTGAATAGGCTGATAACTACTGAAGAAATTGAAGCAGTAATAAAGAATCTTCCAGCAAACAAAAGCCCTGGTCTGCAGGGCTTTATCAGGGAGTTCTACCAAGCATTCAAAAACTAAAACCTATTTTCCTCAGAATATTCCAAAAAATTTAAGAGAACAATGGCAGGGGAGGGGTGTTAGAGAGCAACCAAAGGTCTTGTATGCATGCATACTAACATAATCAATGGACACAGACACTGGGGCGGTGGGGGCTTGCCAGGGGTGGGAATGGCTGGTGTGGGAGGGTTAAGGGGGAAAAAGGAGACATATGTAAAATTTTAGACAATAAATAAAAATAAAAATAAATCAATTAAAGATAATAAACACAAACTTGTTTTCATCAAAACAAATTAAGAAGAAGGCAGACTTTCAAGCTCTTTCTATAAAGCCAGCATTACCCTAATTCCTAAACCAAATCAAGATACCACAAAGAAAGAGGACTAGAGGCCAATAACCTTGATGAACATAGATACTAAAATCCTTAACAAAATATTAGCAAATCGAATTCAGCAATATAATAAAAGATCATACACCATGACCAAGTGGGATTTACTCCAGGTACGCAGGCTAGTGCAATATTCAACACACCTGTTTGATATAGTACTGGAAATGCTAACCGTAGTGATAAGACAAGAAGAAGAAATGAAAGGCATCCAAATTGAAAAATAAGTAAAACTGTCATTATTTGCAGATGATATGATACTGTGCACAGAAAACCCCAAAGACTCCATCAAAAAACTACTATACTTAATAAATGAATTCTGCAATGTAGCAGGATACAGAATTAATACCCATAAATATATGGTTTTTACGCACCAACAATGAATTCAGAGCAAGAGAAACTAAAAAAAAAAAAAAAAAAAAAAACCCAACCTTTCACTTCCAGCTGAAACTAAAGTCAACATCCGCTACATCGGAAAGAAAAAGATATCTAGGAATAAACTTAACTCTAGAGGTAAAAGATCTGTACTCAGAAAACTACAGGGCATTGAAAAAAGAGATAGAAGAAGACATAAACAAATACAAGAACATACTGTGTTCATGAATTGGAAACAGCCTAAGTGTTCGTCAGCAGATGATTGGATTAAAAATGGTGGTACATCTACACAATGGAATACTACACTTCTGTAAGAAAAAAGAAACGTTTACCATTTGAAACAGCATTAAGCTAAGTGAAATAAGCCAGTTGGAGAAAGATAAATATCATATGATCTCACTCATATGTGGGATATAATGATCAACATAAACTGATGAACAAAGTACATCCAGACGCAAGGTAGCACTGAACAGCCTATCCAACCTCAGAAAGAAGGCAGGGGAGGGGGTGGTTAGAGATCAACCAAAGGACTTTTATGCATGCATATTTTCATAATCAATGGACACACGCACTGGGATAGTGGGGGCTCACCCTTGGGGGTGGAAGTGGCTAGGGCGTGTCAATCAGGGAAAAAGGAGACATATGTAATACTTTCAACAATAAAAAAAATTATGATGATAACAATAACTGGAAGAAAACACACTATTTGTGACTTTAAATTACCACTTTTCCTATTTTAGTACCAGCACTCTAATTTCTCTTACAGTTTTATTGAGATGTAATTCAAAAATTATAAAATTAACCCTATTAGAGAGTATAATATAATGTCTTTAGTGTATTAGCAAATTGTAGAATCATCACCACATGCAACTTTAGAATATTTTAATCACTCTCTAAACTAACACCAAAACCTGTGGAAATGAATCACCCTTTATTCCACATCCCTCTGGGTCTCTGCTTTCTGTCTCTATGGATGTGCTTATTCTGGAAAGCAACATATAACTGATCATGTGCAAAAATGGGTTCAGGTAGGTATATACCTACTTTGTCTAGATTTTGTCCTTGTGATTTATTAATAGTCATCACAAATGCTGGCATCATGGGAAACCGTCGTCGAATCAATTTAAATGGGAGGCCAGTGTCAGATGGGGACAAATTAATTCTTGGAATCAGAACAGCCTCTCCCTCTGAAGATCCTGTTACTACTTCAGCTTCGATAATGTTAGGTCGTAATCTTTTGATAATAAATTTGGTACCATTACAAAGACCGCATTTACTATTGAGATTTCTCAATAGCATGATGATTGCACCCACTTTCAATTTTA
>NW_006299514.1:38062-45680 GCF_000327345.1 Myotis davidii
ACATGGTTGGGACAGGTTCAAGCCACAGACCGACTTGTGGCAAAGCCACATGCAAGTCCCAGCTTGGAGGGCAAAGTCGTCCCAGCACAAGTATAGCCCAAAGGCTATGGTTGTAAGCTTGACCTTATAGTCCGACCCTGCAGTCCTCAGGTAGCTAAGGGATATGGGATGCTGCGGGTGCAGCAAGTGCTGCCGAAACAAGGCTTGATAGCGTTCAGAGAACAGCAACAACAGGAAAGAAGCAGATTTGAACCTCGAAAGAACATGGTAAACATCGGCCCTTGTTTTGCTCTGTGTGCTCTGACTATGATATAAAGCTTCTGCTTGCAGGCTGTCACTGTGTCCTCATCCAGGCGCAGTGACCCCCTGGCTCCAGCCGCATTCTCTTGTCTGTTTTCTTTAATTTTCAGCCGCCCCCACTCAGGTTCACCCCTGGCCGTGCTGGAGCAGCACACTTTATAAAGATAATGCCTCCATGCTCCCAGGGCGGGTTCCTGCCTCAAACCCCACCCTTACAAGAAAAAGCTCTGGGAAACAGCTCAGGGGAAGGCACAGCATTTGCCAAGACAACCCCCGCAGGACTGACTTCCTTCTGCTTGGTTGTGGCAGTTCTGGATGGATGTGATGAACACCACCCATGGTTTTTATATATGTAGATACTAATAATACCCTAGGTGGCATCACGCCCTCATGTTGTCACAAGATGGTCACCACAAGATGGCCATCACAAGATTGCCTTGCACATAGCAGAGGCAGGGCCCAGTGGCCACTCTACATGGTGAGGCCTGGGAGTCCTGTGGCTCTGCGCAGCACGGGGGAGGCAGATCCCAGCAGAGGAGATGGGTTGCAACAGGGGAGTGCAGTGGGGGTGATCAGGCCAGCAGGGAAGGGCAGTTGGGAGAAATCAGGACAGCAGGGGAGGACAGTTGGGAACAATCAGGCCCCGCAGGGGAGGGCAGTTGGGGGCCCTCAGGCACTTAGGCAGGCGAGCAGTTAGGATCCAGCAGTCCCGGATTGTGAGAGGGATGTCAGGCATCCCCCAAGGAGTCCCAGATTGGAGAGGGTGCAGTCTGGGTTGAGGGACACCCTCCCCCATGCACGAATTTCATGCACTGGGTGTCTAGTATAGGATAATATCCCATTTTATGGATATATCACATTTGGGTAACTAGTTATCTACTGGTGGACATATGAAATCAAATGTAATTATTGGTGTATAAATAACTGTTTGAATGTATGTTTAAACTTCACTAATACATATACCCAAGAACAGAACTCTGTGTCATGTTGTAAGTTTATGTTTAACATTTTGAGGAACTTCCCGACTATTTTCCAAAGTGGCCACTCTATTTTACATTTCTAGTAGCAATGTACAATGAACCCTATTTCTTCATATCCTTGCAAACATTTGTTTTCTTTCTTTTTGGTTACAACCATCTTAGTGGTTATAAAGTGGTATCTCACTCTGATTTGATTTGATTTGCATTTTCTGAATGACTATAATGTTTAGTATGTTTTTGTAAGCTCACTGGCTATTTTTATATCTTCTAGAAGAAATGTCTATTTAAATCACTTGCCAATGTAATTGTGTTACTTGTTCTTTCATTGATGGCTTGAGAGTTATGTATGTATTATATATTCTAAAATAATTATTTGAATTTTTCACCTCTAAATTAATCTTTTGCATGTCTAAAACCCTTAGTTTTTTAATATTTGACCTTATTTGGCAATAGGATCTTTGAAAATGTAGTTAGATTTAATGTAAGATGAGGCCATTCTAGGGTACAGTGGGTCCCTAATCCAATATGACTGGTTTCCTTATAAAAAGAGGAAATTGGACACAGATATGCATAAAGTGAAGATGATGTGAAGTGACACATGGAAAAGATGGCTGTCAATAAGGCAAAGAGAGAGTACCAAAACTTTTTCTCACAGCCCTCAACTCAGGAGGGAGCACATCTTGATTTTAGACTTCTAGCATCCAGAATTGTGAGATAATGATTACAATAATTTTTTTATAGTTCAACTCATCTAGTTTGTGATACAATTTTTTTGTTGTTAATGCTCACTGAGAACATTTTTTCCATTGCTTTTCAGAGTGGATAGAGGGAGGAAGTAGGGGGGAGAGACACATCAATTGGTTGCATTCCACACATGCTCTGCCCAGGGGCAGGGAGTGAACCTGCAACCCAGGTACCTGCCCTTGACTGGAAATCAAACCTGAACCTTGGGTGCATGGCTGACACTCCAACCACTAAGTGACACTGGCCAGGGCAGTTTGTGATACATTTTAGAGAAGCTCTAGCAAACTAATACATAGACCATTATCATATATACTAGAGGCCCGGTGCATGAATTCATGCACGGGTGGGGTCTGACTGGCCCACCCTGATGGGGGCACATAGGAGGTGGGGCCGGCTGGGGGAAGGGCCTTAGGAGGACTCCAGGGCGTGTCTGGCCCTTCTCGCTCAGTCCTAACTGGCCTGACCTCAGCAGCAAGCTAACCTACTGGTCAGAGAGAGGTCAGTGCACGTCATAATGACCGGTCAACTGTCTGCCTCCTGGTGGTCAGTTCACAGTCACAGCGAGAGGTTGAGTGGCCTTAGCATATTATTAGCATATTATGCTTTGATTGGTTGAACAGATGACTGGACACAGCATATTAGGCTCTTATTATATATGATAATTTACAAATATTTTCTCCCATTAAATGAGTTATTTTTCAATTTAAAGATAATATTGTTTGAAACACAAAATTTTTCAATTTTAATTATGTCCAATTTATTTAATTTTTTATTTCTTATTCTTTTTATGACACATTTAAGAAATCATTGCCAGCTACTAAGACATAAAGATTTACTAACTCCTGTTTTTTTTTCTAAAATTGTGTCATTTTTGCTCTTGCATTAAATTAAAAAGTAGTTGGATTACTCTGACCTTGTTTTACTTTTAACGATAGTTTTGTTTTTTATAGGTCCCTTGCATTTCACATCATATTTAAAGTATGAAAATTCTTACAAAAAATGTCAGGTGCAATTTGGACAGGGATTGAGCTGGATCTCTAGATCAATTTGCATATTATTGCAATCTTACCAATATTAAATATTTATTCTATTTCTATAGTATATGTTTATGTTCATTTAGACCATTTTATTTTTATTTTATTTTATTTTTTAGAATGTGTGGTATTTTTATTGAGTTTTTAAAAATAATTATTGTTGAGAGTATTGAAGATGTCCCTCCCCATTATTTTTCCCCATTGCCCTCCACCTGGTTCCTGCCCCACCCCAGGCTTTCACCACCATATATTCTGTGTTTATAGGTAATGCATATAAGACATTTGCTTAATCTCTTCCTTTCCCCCCATTATGCCTTCCTTCTGAGATTCATCAGTCTGTTCCATGTTTCCATGCCTCTGGTTCTGGTATAGCCATCAGTTTATTTTGTTCATTAGATTCCTTGTTCATTTATTTTGATTTTTAGATTTAATTGTTGATAAATACGTGTTTATTGACATTTTATTGTTCAAATTTTCTTCTTCTTCTTCTTCTTCTTCTTCTTCTTCTTCTTCTTCTTCTTCTTCTTCTTCTTTTATTTTAATCCTAATATATTCCATTGCTTTTTTATAGAGTGGAAGGGAGAGACATGGAGAGTTAGAAACATCGATGAGAGAGAAACATTGATCAGCTGCCTCCTGCACACCTCCCACTGGGGATGTGCCTGCAACCAAGGTACATGCCCTTGACTGGAACTGAACCCGGGACCTTTCAGTCCTCAGGCCAACACTCTATCCACTGAGCCAAACCAGTCAGGCTCCTCTCAGTCTTCTTAAAGAATACCTTTCAACATTTCATGTAATCCTGGGATGGTGGTGATGAATTTCCTTAGCTTTTTCTTTTCTGTGAAGCACTTTGTTTTGTTTTGATTTAATTTTGTTTTGTTAATCCTCACCTGAGGATATTTTTTCATTGATTGTTTTATAGGGAGAGTGGAAGGGAGAGAGAAAGACAGAGAGAAATATCAATATGAGAGAAACACATCTATTGGTTGCCTCCTGCATGAGCCCTGGCCAGGGCTCGGGCCATGCAGTAGCTTGAAATCAAGGTAGGTGCCTTGACCGGAATTGAACCTCGGACCCTTTGGTCTGCAGGCCAATGCTCTATCCACTGAGCCAAACCAGCAAGGGAAATCTGTGAAGTTCTTTATCTGACCTTCCATTCTAAATGATAGCTTTGCTGGGTAGAGTATTCTTGGTTGTATTCTTGCTTTTCATCATTTTGAATATTTCTTGCCATTCCAAATCCATTGATTTGATTCTTGGAATCCTCTACTCTAATGTTGAACTTCAGAAAATTATTCTTTATTTCAGTTACTGTATACATAATTTCTGACTGGTTCATTTTCATGTCTTTGAAATTCTCACTAAAATTCTTGTAATTCTTACTAAGACCCTTGAAGCTCTCTCTGAGTCCCTTGAAGCTCTCATTAAGATCCTTGAGCAACCTTATAACTATTATTTTAAACTCTGTATCTAGTAGTTTGCTTGCTTCTATTTCTTTCATTTGTGAAATGTTTATTTATCTCCACATTTTGGCATTTCCCTGTGTTTGTTTCTATGTATTAGGTACAGCTGTTATATATCCTGGAATTGGTAGAGCAGCCTTCTGTATTAGGTTCCTTGTAGGGCCCAGTGACTCAGGCTCTCAAGCCACCTGAGCTGGGCTCCCTAAGTATGCCCCTGTGTGGGCTGTGTTCACAATCTTCTTGTAGTTGAGTCTTAATTGCTGTTGGTGTCATTGGGAGGAGTTGACCTCCAAACCAATTGGCTGTGAGGACCAACTGCAACTACAGTGGAAGAACAGCTGTGCAAGAGACATCCCTATGAAGTGGGGCTTTTGTGCTCAGTGAGTCTTCCCCTTGAGTGTGTCACTTGTGGATATGTAAAGTTGTAATCTAGTGTGGTTTGAAGGTGTACACTGGGTGCACTGACTCTGGGACATCCTGGGGGCTGCAAAGTCAGCCACTGCCTGGACCACCCAGCATGAGCTACATAGATATTCGCAAATGAGTGTTACTTGTTTTGGGCTTGGAAGTGCCCAGGAAAGGCCAAGCTGTGCAACAAGGCATGCTACTGCTAGTGCAGGCCTGAGTCTTCTTATTGAGTGGAATGGGGTATGCTGATGCCTGCTATTACTTGTTTGAGAGATTTTAGCCAAGTCTGAAGCCTGAGCCAGGACAGGCCATTCATATGGAAAAGATACTGCAAACAGCTTGGGTGGGGCTGGAAATTGAATGGTGTGTGTTTCAGGGAATCACCAGGGTGGAGGAAATAGTGTGGGCCACATTGATGAAAACTCAGATATAGCTGCTGGTCAGCCGTACAACAGGTGTGGTTCCAGCACAGGAACAATGACTCCTGTTAGCACTGCCCTTCCATCTGGGAGAAAGGCACCCCTGAATTCCTTCCAGGATACCAGACAATCCAGTTCCTCCCCAGAGGTCCCTGGTTCCCCCAGTGCCCTGGTTCAGAGCTCGAGCTCAGAAAGAATGGGACCATATTGGTTCATGCACTGGCACTTTAAGAGGAACTGTCTAAGTCTCTAGCAGCTTCCATGTCAGTCAACCACAATACCTGCTGATTTTTACAGCACAAAGTTATGAGGGCTTCTCTTTCCAGCTCTGGAATGATGGACTGGGTGTCTGGTGTTGTGTTGGGCCCCCCTGTTTCTCACTAAATGCTCCCACAGCAGAGTTATCCCTCCCAATTGAAAACATACCACACATGGTTGTCAGACCAGCTCATTCCACACCTCCACCCCTCCTACCAGTCTCAAAGCACTCTCTTCTTTAATTCTCTAGTTGTAGAACTTCCATTCAACCAGATTTTAGGCAATTCTGATTGATGGTTCCTCTTTATTTTAGCTGTAATTTTTATGTGGTTGTGGGATTTGGCAAGTACCAGTGTTAACCTACACTGTCATCTTGGTTCTCCTATATCTTATAGGAGTCTGGGTCTTGCCTCTGAATTCTTTCTTAACCAGAACCCAAGTACCAAGGTTGCTGAACCCAGGTCCTCACACCTGGTACCATCATGATGGCTTTTTGAGAACACACACACACACACACACACACACACACACACACAAAACACACAAACAAAACAAAAAAACCCACTAATGGGCAGGCGAGAAAGAGTAAACATGCACATGACCCAGGTCAGCTATACTCTGGATGCTCACAATTCTGTACATACTGAGTAAAGCTGCACCAAACTGTAACTTTCTGAGAATACTGGAAGGAAGTGGGAACACAAAGGAGGTTCAGGTCCCCTTCTTCACTCCTTCTGCTATCTGCTGCACAACATGGACCATTGTAGAATCACTTCCAATTCCAAGCACTTGGTTTTTCTCTATATAGCAAATTATATCCAGCTGAGTCCACATTTTGCATAAGCTTGCCTCAGGGAATTCTCATGTTATTCTCCACTAACTGAATGGCCCACAAGCTACTTGGCCTCCTCAGCCTTGGACATAGTAGAAGGGGCCAGAAAGACACTGTCAGCTTGCCTGCTGCCAGAACTTGAGGGTGGCTTTCTCACAAAGGTGCTTGCAGTGTTCATTGTTCCTGCACGGGGACGAGGGGCATAGAGACTCAGGGACCTATCAGGGGAGGGCCCACGGCAACCATTGCTATTTGCATTGTCCCGTGACTCCCTGAGACCACGCCCCACCCAATTTACAACCCCACCCAAGCTGTGCGCAGAGGCTTTTGCATACTAAAGGCCTGGTCTTTCTCCACCTAAAAACCTGTCAAACTGCAGCTGGATCAGAGAAACCCAGAGCTTCCAAAAGAAGGCCTAAGGCTCCTCAGCAGCCTGCAATACTTCACAGCTGCACCTCATCTGGGCACCTCCAAAACCCAAACAAAGAGGAGGAATCTGCAGATCTCTCTATAGCTCCTGCTGGGTGGCCTCAAGCAGTAGGTGACTTTCCACCCCCTTGGAGATCCAAGAGCCAGTGTACCCAGTGGTCAGAGTGAGACCATCCAGATTACAATTCTTCACATCCATAAGAGAGACACTCAGGGGGCAGACTCAGTGAGTGTCAAAGTCCCACTGAAGGAAGTCCTGCCCTATAAGAGTGTCTCCAGCACAGCAGTTCTCCCATTGTAGACACAGCTGGTCCTCACAGCCAATTGGCCTGGAGGTCAATTCCTCCCAGTGATACCAACAGCAATCAAGGCTCAACTACAATACTGGGCACACAGTTCACAAAAGGGTGGACCAAGAGTGTCCACCTCAGGAGATTGGGGAGGCTGAGCCACTGGGCCCTATAGGACACCTACCACACGAAGCCACTCAATCAACTCAAGGAGACTTAGCAGCTACCCAATACATAGAAACAAACACAGGGAAGCAGCCAAAATACGGAGACATTTTGAAAGAAATGGAAGAAAGCAAAATCTGGATATAGAGTTCAAAACCACAGTTATAAAGTTACTCAAGAATCTTCTAGAAACCTCCAAGGAACTTAGTGAGACCTTCAAGGATCTTGGTGAGAATGCCAAAAAAAAAAAAAATGGAAAAGGACCAGTCAGAAATTAAGCATACACTGACTGA